>NC_086343.1:28655416-28955416 GCF_032445375.1 Bacillus rossius redtenbacheri | reverse complement strand
AATAGCTAATGTATTCAGCCTGATCACAATCAGTAATCAATATATAATTTCAAAGTTTGATGAAAAAATGTACTATTTATCATTTTAAGACTAATAGTCTTTATGTAAATAATAAAGTGGAAACTGTATATTGTACAGGAAAACATTTTATAGTCAACTGTGCATGTTATTTATTTTTGTCTAAATGTGTTTAGATAGTAATTTGTATTTTATTATATTTGTTATTTTGCCAGATAGACTAATGAACATTAAGGGAAAATGATCTGAGTAAAAGGCGAGGAAAAATTGAAAGTAAAATCATAGTAGGTACACTGCTTTGTTTTGAAATCGTAACTGTGAAATATTTGTAGGTAGAAGCTGTAAATATATATATATATTTTTTTTGATTCTAAAGTTCTATGTATACCTGGGCATATGCCACCCACTCATTGGCTGCGGTCTTGTGAGACGTCCCAGCGTAGTAGCCGGTGATTTGACACAGATTTGGTTGAGAGTTTCTCGATGGCCTAGAGTGCTCCGTATGATTAGGGACCGGAAAAATTCGCGGGTTCAATGACCTGTAGGATGAACTCCATATGTAGTTCTACGTAGACTTGGTCAAATGCCACCCACTGATTGGCTGCTGTCTTGTGAGACGTTCCATCGTAGCAGCCTGTGATTCGATAAAGCTTTGGTGGGGTGTTTCTCATTGGCCCAGAGTCATCCAGGTGAGTTGTGAGCCAATAGCAGAGGCAGCACTGAGGTATAACGATTTGTATTTTAGCCTATCGCGAAATGAATTCGCAAATTTTTCCGGTCTCTACGTATGAGCTATGAGCCAATAACGGAGGCAGCAGCAAGGCATAACTATTTGAATGGTAGCCTGTTGTGACTGTTAGGGAGCGTGTGTTCCTGACGGAGAGGGGTGTTGTTTTCCAGCCGGCGGGGGTGTTGGTGCTGGAGAACTCCAACATCCAGTACGAGGTGAGCACGGGGGCGCCGTTCGCGTTCTCCATCACGTTCCGGGACGAGCCGGAGCGCAAGCACGTGTTCTGCGGCCGCTCGGAGGCGTACGTGCAGCAGTGGGTGGCTGCAGTCAAACAGGCCAGGTGGGCTCTCTCGTCCGGGCGTTCGATGGTTTGCCCACCTTCTGTGATCCAACACCCAGGTCTGTCGAGAGGGGCATTTGTGGGCGAAATCCCCAGGACTTCCACACAAGGGGTCGCCCAGTTGATTTTAGAAATTTTTTTTTTTATCAATACTTGGGTTTTTCCTGATAGGGAACCTTACAAGTAATGCACAGGGCCATGCATATTTCGCGAAAAGATTCCCAGACTAGATGAAAGTTGAAACACTGCAGCGACATCCGTTTTTCGTGATTGGGCGAGTTTCTTTCAGGTACGTGTCGACTGTTGCGACGCCAATCACAGTGATTAAGTTAGGAAGCAAACGCCACCCAAGTGGCTCGGTCAAACAAGGGAACAACTTCTCTCGCAGACGGTGGCCAATCACAAGGAAGAAACCGCTGCTGTCGGTATACCATGTAGCAGTCTAATAGGCGTTCAGGTTTTTTTCGCGAAAAATGCCTGCCCCTAGTAATACAATATACACTGATCACGCTTAGATTTATGGCTACAGTAACTTTTTTTTTAATTTGTAGAGGTTTCAAAGTTGTGCATCAAGTAATAAGGGGGCCCGACAAAATTGTTTGTCCCCGGAGCCCTTGGCTCTGCCGACACCAATCGAGTCGCTGGCGTTTAGATTATTTTGAGTGTATTCCAGCTGTTGACGTTGGTTGCAAGGCCGCATTACTGCATTGTCGGGTTTTTTTAGTTCGTTCAGAGTATGTATAGTTTCTGTTGCTTTTCATTTCAGCGTAAGTGCTTCCTGTGTTTTGGCTGGTTACATTTCTGTAATGTTTTTTTGAATGCGGATGCAACAAAACAGCAGTGACTTTTTTAAACAGTAACATTTTTTTCTTATTATGATTATTTAAAAATACCATTGAACTGTATATTAGTTGTTCTTTGGTATTTACTTTAGAACTAGATTGACTTTCGTTAATCCGAGATCACTATTCCGGCATGGCCCTCGTCTCAAAAATGCCTGATTAAAGAATTTCGCTTTAATAAACTTTAGTGATATTTAATATTATTAAATAGTGGTAGAATCCTGATTTTTAATTATCTCTAAGCACTGTAATTCATAATTTTCTGGCAAGACCTTGAGACAGCATAATCTATATTTGGAACAATGTTAAATATAATTTAAGATAGAATATAGTTATTCTTAGAATACTGGGCTTGGACTCTGAACTACCCGCCTGTAACTAATGCACTGTGCTTCTTTAAATTGAACGATGCTGTATTATGCTCCATGTTTTATTTAGTGTGGGTAGACAGAATTTTTAGAGACTACAAAAACATTAAATTAAAAGACAAAAAGAAAAAATTAATTTTTAATATCTACCAATGTTTAAATTTTGCTCACGGTTTGGGAAATCTAGTCCTGGGACATGAGACAACCCACAATCAAAGTTCCGGGATGTCCCGAGATATCGAGACTTCTCAGAATAAAATTAGAATCAAGTTCATTTTTGGCGAGTTGCATCAATTTAAAAAAAAAAAAAAAAAGGGCAATTTTTAGTAAAAATCTACATTTATGTACATAAAATAAAATCCTAACATATAACTTTAATTATAGTCTAAATAATTTGTGTGTTTGATTCCTATAATCACAGATTCAGTTTTTAGGCAATAAAATCTTCTAAATATAAACAGGCTTGCAATTAGGAATCATACTCATACTAATCTTTAATAGTAATCGCCTAATCTCTGTTCATCAGTCATATAAATAATATAATTAACTAGCAATTAGACATCTTTGCTGATTTAATAAAATAGGCTTTTAAAAAATTCAGAATGTTAACAGTTTTGTCTGACAATCTGTTTCTAATTTTTATAATAATGCCACCGGACAAGGGGAAAACACTCGCTTTCTACAGATGTCGGTTTTATTGTTTTTAAAGCTTTGTTAAGTAGTCCAAATTTTCCGCAAGTTCTCCGGTGGCTTCAAAACTGTTTTTTTAATGATGCTCTTGATTTTCTTGCAAGAATTTTGGGTACATTTGCTTTGATTTTTTTTTATTGTTTGTTCCGTTTGACTGTGAAACGACTCATCGGGTTCGTTGTGTACTGTAGAATTACTGGTACTAGATTCGGCGTCCATTATTTCCAATTCTGGCATTTGGATACGAGGGATATTTTCAAAAAGTCTGCTATACAGTTCTTCCGCAAAAGCAATAAGTGCAGTTTTACTCAAATTCAAAGTTTAAAAAAATCTGTATTTTGGGACTGTGAGCTGTGGTGGCCAGCGTGCAAATATTTTAACAAACTTATAACCCGTTGTGGTCTTTCTTATAGGCGAGATTTCAAAGAACCATTTTGCCAGTTTATCATTTGTCTTCAATTGAATGTTTTTCAGCAACACATCAATTATTGCTTCGGCTGAGTAATGAAGAGTTTTGTCTGCCTAAAGTTTCTACAACTATCTTGACTGGCTGCAATAAATCGATTGACTGCAAAAGAAGAAGATTGTCTTCATTCCATTTGTGTAATATGTTTAAATCAATCAACACTTTCTTTACGCAATTTTTTAGTTTCAGAAACCGTTCTGCAATTACAATGATAGAGTTCCTTGACATATAGTAATAAACTGAGTTCTTTCCCAAATTAAGATTTCACATATTTCTGTAATTGGCTGTTTTTTTTAGTGGACTCTTTCAAAAGAATTTCACTAGGAATCGAGTTTCATCAAGCACTCTTAATTTCATCAATTGGTTTTACTGTAATGAGCAGTTTGTTTCGTAGCTGGCATTGCAGTCCATTTCTTTATCAGACAAGATTGCTTTGTCACTATCATCAGTTTCAATATCTTTGAGGGTAGAGGCAGTAGCATGTTTTTTGTTATTATAAAATGTGTCTTAAACTCCTAGATGTATTGTGTGGTTCAAGCATAGTATCATCTCGCTTGGGCTTTCCCAACCATATTTCTTCATTACGTTTGGATCATCACTGGTGATGGCCACTATTTGTTTTTCAAAATCCAATTGAAATCTTTTCAATGTATCTTCGGCACCACATTTACCTCGTATATACACTAATCCCAAATTGAAAACTTCGTTGAAACCACGCAGACACAAATTAAAGTACCTCTGGTTTTGAACGCTGGTTCATTTGTCAACTGAAAGGCTGCAATGTGTACCAGAAGCGACAAAATCTTTAAAAGTCTAAATAATGTCTTCCATTTCTCTTCCTAATCATTCAATATACTTTTCATGGTAGCAGTTTCATTCTTGGACAATTTATAACCTTACTGGATAATACAACAAATGAATCTATTCCTTGTGATCGCCCTTATTGCCCTCGTGTGTCGAAGTCCCGAGACCCAAACCCTAGTATGTATTAATGTTTTCAATTCAGATCTTTTTTACTCAGCTTTTAGTGTGTTTGCGCGGCATACAAAACGAATTATGCCTGACAAGTTTGTATATAGTTTTTTTTTTTTTTTTTTGGGACGGGGTGTCTAATCACAATTTCTGCCTCGGGCGAAGGAGAACCTAGATCCATCCCTGTTCATTAAGCCTTTAGGTAGCGAGTGGGCATGTGACGTGTGGTGGGTTTGCTTGCTTGCTTCAGCTACGAGCACTGGCGCTCGCAGCTCATCCTGCTGCAGAGCAAGATCAGCCGGCGCACTGGCAAGGTGAGTGTCGTCGCCGCCGCGGGGGAGGGGGGGGGCGGGACGGGAGGCCCGGAAGTGTCGAGCCACGTCGTCGCTGGTTGCAGGACCCCCTGCTCATGTACCCGCACAACCAGGGCCTGGTGCGGGACCTGCAGCCCGGAGCCCCCTCGTCCCCGTCGGCCGCCCGCCGCCTCAAGGCCGTCGGCCGGCAGGCGTCCAGCTTCCAGAGCCACCTGCAGACCACCATCGCGTCGCTGGCCGGTCGCCCCGTTCCCGAGGCCGACCTCATCCAGTTCTGAAGCGCTGCCGTCCACGGTGTATCGCTTTTAGATGGAAATGAACTTGTTGGCTCGGTGACGTAAGTTCTGAAAATTTTGGAAGTTGTACGAAGAATTGATAAGCATAATTTTTCCAGATAGTTTGTTTCCGGGAATTCATTGTTTCGGTGTGTTTAATGCAACACTTTATGCGTGTTTGGAAATAAGTTTTCTACGCTCCGGTGTATAAGAAATTTACTTCCTCGCCTCGTAAAGAATGTCATCTGTGAGGAATTAATAGCATTGTAAAATTTCGTGGATCAAGTTAACCAGCGTGACTGTGAAAAACCTTGCTCTGACAACCGAATTTGGGGGAAGAGAAGGCAAGGGGTTTGTAAACCAAGGTCGATGGGAAGAATATGCAGTTTGTCCGTAATTTTTTTTTTTTTTTGCTCATTCCTTTTTGATCTATTTCAACCATCTTCCGTGTATTTATAAGTCGTCAGGGAATGTCTGAATGTTGACCGACCACTATCTTGTTTGTACCAACTGCCTGTCTTGTTGATTATTAATAGTCAGTAAACAATAATGAACAAACTTTAAGATATTTTTATATACGAAAATATACTAAAGATAAATTATTTTAGATAAGTAGGTGTTATAAATGTGTATATTTATATATTTAAAGTCTGTAGTTTTTTTTATATAAAAAGTTACTTATTGTAATAAATGTCTTTTTGGCTGGGAGTTTTTTCAAAATCTCGCGTGGAACAAAATTGTTTATAGCAAAATACAAACTAAGTATAATTTTCTCTATACTTGATAGACAATAATATAGCTTTGGCAAAGTGTTAGTTGTATTTTGTTCCTGTCAGTAGAATATTTCATTTTCATTTGTGTATTTCAATTTAAACAATTTTTTTTATTTGTTAGTGGAGTGCCTTTGTACTTGACTTATTGTAGTGCTTCAGGAGTTCGTAATGTAAAAATTGATATTACTAGCCTGCTTTGCCATTCTAGTTTACCTAACATTTTGTGCCAATGCATTGAATTATGTGAAAAGATCTCTTAAATACTCTAGCATTTTCCAAAGATGACAATACTCATTGTGTATTAGTTAATATCCTATTTACATGTAACTATCTTAGTGAAGTTTTGTGTGCATTTAAAAGCTTGGTGTATCTGTTAGTCCTTAATGCCTACAGTAGTTTAGTTTTTATCTGAGTTGTACAAATTTAAGTTCTAGTTGTATGTATGTTTGCTTGATATGTTAATACGTATGTTTAGTTTAAGTTTTGTAACTATTATGTAGCTTGATTCCTTAGCAAACGTGTATCCTACACAAAAAAAAACAAAGGAAGATTTGGGGGGGGGGGGGGGGGGGGGGGGGTATTTTCTGGAAATAAACCTCTTTCATGGGTTAGGAGTGTTCATGGGACCATACAATAATAAACAATCACATTCTGAGTCAGAATGTGTTATCACAGGTCCCATCTGTCACATTTGTGTAGAGCACCATGAAGTAACATTATTTATTATAAAAAAAAATTTTTAGTAGTAGTTTGTGAGGGTTAGTTAAAATTTTTCTTTAACGTCAGGGCCTTGCTCCTCGTTTTATTTATTTTTCCACCCTTGCTTCCAAACCCCATCCTCAAAGATACAGCCATGTTCCTTGTACGTAATTATAAGGGAATGCATTTTGGAACTTCAGTGACCACGTTTAGTATGTTAATTGTAAGTTCAGAACAACTATTATAAGCTTTGAGCTCTGGACATAAAGTTTACATTATACTCTTTATTTAGTGTCAAATAGGTTATTTAATTATCTGTCATTCATGTACATACTTGTCTGAAATCATTGCTTATGTTTTTCTGCTTATGCATATTGTTTGAAAACTACTGGTAAATAAGTATGTACCTACTTATTTTGTATCCTTATTTATAAAGCTGCACCTATATGAATTTATTGATTTGAATAATGATCATTAAACTCCTAACCAGCGATTAGTGATTACCAATTTACTTACCACTTATCAAAGCTTATTTTCAGCGCGTTTATAGAAATAGTAAAGTTTTTGGATGAGTAAAATTGGACCAAGGGATTATAAAGGAGGAAAGTTTTATAAAAAACTGAAATACTGATAACTTTTGTTAATATGGAAAATGTTACATAAATATTTTATAATGTTCCAGAATTTTCCACAAATTGTAAGACTTGTAAAATTCCTTAAATTGAAGTTGCTTTTTTACTGACATTTGGTTAAAATTCAAGTTAAAAAAAAAACAAACAGAACTTTCTACTGTAAATTATATTGTTACAATACTTAAAATAGTTTACTCAAAAGCATTAATTGATATTTCAGACGAAACCATAAGTTTTTGTGTACTGTCATACGCATATATGAATGATTCAGCACTAACTAGGTGTTACTATTTAGAAAGAAACATTTTTTAAAAATTTCGGACAACTTTCTATTTTGCTTATTCTGCAGAAAACTAGTTTTGCTGACAGTGTGTTAAAACATTGAAAACAGTTTGCTTCATTGAGTAAATTAATATTTAGCAATTCAAGATTATTCTGTTTAACTGTGTACCAATACACAACTAAAATGGTGGGTCTCAACACATGTGCTTTTGTATAATAATTGGAACACATTAAGTAGATTTATGGAAAATATTTACCTAGTTTTCTTTTCTTGATCCTTAGACGTTAAAAATTATTCCATTATTCCAGATTGATACTTAAAATTTAGAGATGGAAAATCTCTGTTAATTTTGTTAATGAGTAAAAATGGATCAAAGTTTTTAGGATGTTATAGATTTTGGGAAAAGATGCTCCATGTGGAGGAAACGAATCATTCGTTCCTTCTTGTCAAACCACAAGCTTGAAGAGATTTATGAGGGAAAACAGTAAGTATCGTTGGAAGAGCAGTTTTTTTTTTATTCTCCTGAAAAGTTTTCCAATTGTGACTTGTCTGGTTCTGAGGAACGGAAATTTAAAGTTGCCCGAAGCGTAATGAACAAGTTTAGTCAAATACATTAAATAGTTTTTCCCATGGTGCAGGCAAAAATTTTTTTTTCATAATTATGGGGTGTGTTCCAAATACTGTAAAATCTCTTTAAAACCTGGCACCTTTGGAACTAACACCCTGATGGTATTTTGAACGTCGGCATAATTTTAATGCAGATAATCTGCAATATTAATGTACATGCAATTCATAGGCCTAATACAGCACTGACTTGTCTGTTATGATCGTTCAGTGGTTTCTTACTGAAATATTAAGACTGTTTGATAGTGAAACATTATTTTATTTAAATCCAGTACTTCTTACAAATTAATCAATATTTTGGAAGTACATATTTAGGTTAGTCTTATGCAAAGGGAAAGCAAAATACAGTCTCATGCTTAACTTTAAACAATCAGTGCAAAATCCATTTTAAATAGACTGTTTAAGAAAATGGTGATTTATTTCTTAAAAGCATACTTTTATTAGCAACATGTATTTCAAACAAATAAAATACAGTAGAAAGGAATATTTTAACATTTTGTTGTAAAAAAAAAATTAAGCACACGGAGTGAGTTTTTAGCAAAGTTCGTGCAAAAAATTCAATTTTTTTTGTAGGTAGATGTTTCTCAGACAAAACAGTACCATACGACAAATCTGACCTAAAATTGTGATCAAATTGAAAAGCACACACTAGTAATTGGACCAAAGATGGGAATTGGGCAGACGTGTTCTGAATGGCCCAGCCTGTGGTTATGGAGGGACAAGTGAGATAGGCCAGTAAGACTCCTGACTGACAAGTTATCTCTAGTAGCAACTAGCAAGGGAAAGAGAGGGGGGAGGGTAGAACAAAGACATCAGTACATGCTCCCGTATTCTAGTCATTCTAAAACCACAGTGACTACAGTTTTGAAATTCATTAAATATGTTTTACTTACTGGAGCGCATAGATTAAGAATAGCGAACATTAAAATCCCCTACCACTTAAGTATGGTTAGTAAATGGTTATGCTATTTCTTACATTTTTAATGTGAGTTAAAATGCCAGTCTCCCCATGAAAAATCTGAATGCAAATGACTATATTGTTGTAAGATCATAGAACGTACAAAACGAAAGAAGCAGTATATAAAAAAACCGAATACTATTGTAATTGGTGGTTATTATTTTTGTAGGAAAAGGTTTGTGTGGTGTGGATTCACCAGTGTGCAGTGATTGCAAACTGGAGGAATTCCATGATTCTTGTGTTTTATTTGCCATTCCTGCAATGGACCAGTAAATGTGGCAATGCTGGAATGAGGTGACTGCAGTGGTAAGGCTCTGGACTTGTAGTCTAGAAGTCCTGGGTTCAGTTCCCAGTCAACCATCCTGATGTTTTCCCGACATCATCCCAACCTCAATCCCTGGTTGTTCTTTTATTAAGTTGCCATCTCGAATGGCCTTGCTCTCCACCAGGCATCAAGCAAAAATAAATAATGCAGAAATTAACATACATGGTTTTACATACACACGTCTATAGAAACATTTTCCTAGCATATTTATTAAAATTATTTACTTTTGTTGCAATTTTCTGAAAAAATATAGCTGTAATATTTTGAAAAAAACATTGCATGTGTTATTTTACAGTGTGTATGACTAAACACTAAAACACCAGCTGTAAAAAAAAAAAAAGGTGTTCAAAGTCTGGGTTACAGCATACCGGACATGAAAATTTCAATTTCCCTTTTCCAGAATGTGGACATCCTGTGTTAACATGGTACAGTACTGTTTTAGTTGTTACTTATTTTCAAAAATTTTTTTTTTTGGCTATTTATGAATCTCTTTCCTTGTAAATTTCTGAGATACATTGTATTAGAGGAGGTTTAAAAAAATTAATGATATATGTGTAATTTTATTTACCTATGTATTGTGTTTTATCACAAAATTTAAGCTACAGTAGACAGACATCAGGTGTACTGTTTTGTTCAATAGTGCCATTTTGGCTTTGGTAGATGTGCGATCGATACACAGTTTGTGTGCTGGTTGTACCTTCGATACTGCCATTTTGAGTAGTTCAGTTGGCTGTCATTTGAAATGAATTATGTATGCAAGGAACCTACAGGTAATGAATAAATAAACAGCACTGGTGCTGGAAGTCATGAAAGTTTCCAGCAGACTTTTTGTTAACTTATATTTTGATGTTTAATGTCTTAGCTCTCGGTAGGCAGCATCTGGCAGGAGTAATTTTGTGAATGGAACGGAAGTCGCAAGGAACAAAAATGTGTAACAGCGCTGCCATCTGTGGCGGATGGCACAAACCAAAGTTTACAAAGTATTAACTGTTTCATGAATTAAATGCTACTAAAATATCCTGAAATTGGTTCACCATCAGTGGTGTATGTATTACCATATTTTAAGTAATGTTTAGAAATATGACAAATATATAAGTACTATCTTGTATAGTAACTTGCAAGGATTATCTCAGGTTGAAGCACTTAGTCTGTACTTAATTCTTTTTAAACTTGTCAGTGTTCATTTGATCAATATTTTACTACTTAACAATATATGCGTTGGATTGCTGTGTTTGTAACTGTTTCGTTGTGACGAGCGGTTCCAAAACAGTGAAAAGGCTGGTGTTTCTCGTGCTGCATTGTCTAACCAGCGTGAGGGAGCGTTGACAACCCAGTAGTCTCGTCTGCTGGGCAGAGTATTCTCCGAGGCCTCTATAAGAAGTGCTCATGTTATTGAATGTAAACTATGATACTGAAAATTGTCATATTTGTATTTTTCTATGTATTTATTGTTATTACATAAATAAATACCTTTGAAATGAGAGTGATTACAATAATGGAGTTGTGACTAGTTAGATCTTTTTTTTTTTGCCTCTATTGCCATACAGCCACTGTTCGTGCTGCTGCATGCGAGTATATGTGTGAAGTTACGTTCACCGCATGCGCAATCTTGGGGAACTTATTGCAATGAAAGTGCTATTATAACTCCAAGTAGGAAGCATGATTATTCAGTATCTATGATCTCTTGAGGTATTAAAAGTATAATGTGTGTAGATTTTTTTATCTCCGATTTCTGGTTTGCTTTACAATGAACAGTACATACTAACTTATGAAATTGTCAGTCCCACAAAGCACACCCCCTTGAACCTCCTGATTACTGATACGATGTTAGTAATTGTCTGCCACAGGTAAAGGGTTTTAAGCCGTCCCAAAGTTTTAAACTGTGGAAAGGACTTTATGGTGCTCAGACTACGTGAGGGGGAGGATGGAAGGGGCAGAGTAAATGAAGGAAGAGTATTAAGAAAAAATAGATTAAAACACAAAATCATTCAAGAACCAAGCATTGTCCAATCAAAACTTTTTTGAATGAACATCAACAATGCTGGAAATAATCATAGGGTTTTTAAGTACTATAGTAATTTCCAAGTATTTTTCAGACATGTGAGGCACTCATCTGCCCAGATGTTGAACAATGATAAATCTGTGTGGTTAAAAATCTTCACTTGCCTGCTATTATAAAAACTGTATTTGTCTGTTCGATAATCATGCAAAAACTACTGGTCAAATTCTGAAGAAACCTTTAGTGTTTAGCAGCTTATTTTTTGACTTAAAAACTAGTGTGTGTGTATGTATGTATGTATATATATATATGTGTGTATATATATATATATATATATATAAAATCTCGCTACAATGATGGGAGCCAGAGATATAAAATAAAAACCAGTTGTTTTTTTGCATACATACTACAGGCCTATGCGATTTATTGAATGTTGACCACTGACTTAGATTAAAGGCCCTCCTGGCGATAATTGGATCATATAATAATGAAATTCCAACTCTTAAGGTGTAAATTCAGTTCTAAAATATAAAGTCGTAGGTAAGTCATAGACGGACAGTGAGTGTGTATTATCTATCTGTCAGCCACATAGTCATGTATATTAAGGTCTGGCAAATACTTATTTTCCTTGGCAAGACCCATTCATGTAGTGAAGCTTGCAGCGGATAGCGAGCTAACAGCGCTAATAACAGTTTAGTTTTTAATTTCCTCAATAGATGGCATTGCCACGTGTCATTTAGTGCATCCGTCACATCTTGCCCAGGGAATACTTGCGTTCCCATAAACTGGACTTCAGGGTTTGTGTCACGGTTTTGCTTATGCATAACCTTGATTCACTGAGATAATGCAAATGATAATGGGAAACCTAAGATGCACATAAAGTTCTGCCATTTCCGATTACACCCGAACAATTCACCTTCTGCCAACTTCGGGATTTGTTTTATTTTTGCGCAGGAAAAATGAAATCAAATATTAAAAATGGTCGGTTAGGTTAGCTACATTAAAACACTTTAAAACACTATGGACAGTTAGGTTAGTATAGCTACATTAAAATAAACAGAGAAATTACAAATATATATAAATAAACCCGAGGTTGGCTGAAGGTGAATATTCGGGTGTAATCGGGCAGGGACAGAACTTGATGTACATCTTAGGCTTCCCAATGATAACATGCTGTGCATCATAGAGCTGGGGAGAAACAATATATTCTGACCGACCGGAGAAGCTAAAGGAGAGAGCATGTTGATTCCCCAATAAATAGCCATTACAATTTAAGAAGCTGCAATTGCTGCTTAAGTTAATATTAAAAATGTCTCAGGGTCATACACTGAAATTGGCAGGAATTCTTTGGGCACTCCATGCTTCTTGCGTGGTCAGCTCTACGTTGGATGTTCAAAAAGAGTATTGAATGCCCAAAACTTACACATACTGGTGGAAAATAATGTAACACATAGTGTTGTTTAAAAAATATATTGCATTAAATTATGAGTGAGAAACAATATAAATTCTACCACTCTACCCTGTCAATGAAGTGCAAAATTGCACTACAAATCAGACTCAATTTTCTTTTTTATAATTAATTTTCTCTCTTTATTCATTCTCCCCTGCATCCACTTCTCAAGTCCACGCAGATTTAGTCGCATACAAAAGCATGTTACAAAATCAGATAGGTACTTAATCTATAATAAAAATTTAAAAAAGGCTTACGCACAATGACTTTTAGTAAATATATTCTTAAATGGTTTTCTTATGAATTTTAGCTTTTATACACCTGAAAATAATTGTGTCCATTTCTTCAGTAAAAATGTTTGAAATAAATCACTATTTATGTAAAAATGTAAAATATCAGCAACACCCCGAAGCCGCGGGTTGTTGGCTAGTACTTAATAATTTTGTTTAATCTGAAGTTATGTTTATAGGCTTGATTCAGAAATAGGTATAATAGTTAACAGTTGAAAGGAGACTATGTTTAAATAGGTTTAATTTTTAAACCTTAACTATGTAAATGTAATTACACAATAATTTTAGGGCACAAAACATACAGAATTAATAACAAAGTAACTAGTGAATAAGCATTATTTTATTTACTCTGATTCATTTTATAAGGAAAGAAGTGAATGTGAGATAAAAATCAACCAGTAGCACTAAAAAAAATTCAAAAGAATACATTTTTACAATAAACTGATTTCAAAGGTTAGGTGCTGCTTGGAGTAAATCATTTTTGCAAACACTTTCCAGTTTTAAAGTTTTTATTTCTAGTGATATTTAGGAGGGGGAGATAACCCCTGTCCCTACCAATAGGACTGTCACTTGAAGCAGGCATGGTGCTGGAACGCCTACAAACAGCTCACACTCATTTTGATGTAGAGATAAAACACTTTATTTGCAACAGGTACAAAATGCTTCACTACATGGCCACGCAAAGGTACAAACAGGGCACTGTTAAAAATATACACATCACTATCGGTTCCCCATTGTCATGGGTCAACCGTAATATCTGTAATCACAAGAACAGCAAAGGCCCTTCAGCCCGGCACGTTCGGGAGCGTGGTTGTGCCGTATTAGCGAACGTCAACGTAGTTTTGATGAGTGTACCAAATATACAAAAAACAGTTATTTTCAAAAAGCTGCTCTATGACAAGAAGCAATACACTTGTGTGGGGGCAGGTAATTTTCACGAAAACATTTGACTGCAACATGGGCTACCTGCGCCAGCGGTTTCTTCCTTGCAACTGGCGGCCGCCTGCGAGAGAAGCCAGTGCCTTATTTGACCCAAGCCATTCGGGACACATTTGCTTTCGCTTTCGTGTGCCGACATTAGACACGTCAGAAAGAAACTTCACTAATCACGGAATACGATGCTAATGATGCTTTAACGCATGACTAGTCTCAAAATCTTTTCGTGAAAAATGCACGCCTCTACACGAGAGCATTACTGTTAAAGTGTGCGATATCAAAACAGGTATGGTTTACAGAACATACGGAACCGATTCACGCCGGATTAAAGAGAGCCAACTGCATTACATATACATTAATAGTTTTCATTGTATGTAGTACTACAGTGAAAATGAGTCCATCTGTCCATCACTCAAAACAACAAATACTTTTTTGATTATTTTTAGTCTAAATTTTGAAAATACTTTACAATAACAGGATACGATCTACAATATGTTTGGTGAAAAGAGAATGTTTCAAACTTTAATAAAAAATATTGTCTAAAGTAGATACAGTCCAAAATCATAATCCTACAAAGTTGTGTAGCATACTGAGTTGAATTATATTGTAATTTTACTAAAAATGTTTTTGTTTTTTAAATCTTTACACAGAACTAACATAACGTCAATATATTTTTATTTTTCAAGCCAAACATCCTGCAGACAGGAAAAATGTGGGAAATGGGGTAAAAAAAAAAAAAAAACTCAGGAAATTGAATAATGTTAAGTTTCCAAATTGCATTAGTAATTTTCAATACTAACGTATTCATTTAATTCATGTTACATATGGGGCAGTCAGAACCAAAGGGGTAAACAACCCTTAACGCCTCCAAAAGGAATTAAAATTTTCTTAAGTAATGTACGAAAACTTGCTACATGGCAGCACAAATATTAATTAAGACTACAACTTGGGAACTTTGGGACCAAACAGTTTCTCTTGGCCTACAAAAATTTCCATTAAACTAAACATAATATCTAAATTCTGTCACACTCTTTGCTTCAAACTGCCTCACATGTAGTTATTATCAATTAAATGTTAGAGAAACAATCAATGACTAAACTGTGTATTGACTATTGATTTAATTACTTCCAACATGATCAAATGTTAATAGTCATTAGGATGTCACAATGATGTAAATGATAACAGTGTGGGTAAAACTTTTATGGTAAATTTTATGTGCATTTCCATAAGTATTTGAAATTTTATGTATTAATTCATCTTAAAAGTTGATTGATGAAACAGGAAATGAAAGTTCGGTTAACAGGAAAAACAAAACTATTGGAAATTGTATTAAGAGTGTGGAAACCCTGTTAATGGCTTAGAAGGCAACGACAACATTATTAAACTATTTCGAGCTCTTTTCGTTTGTAACCACATGTGAGTAGCTGCAAGCAACTGGCCATCATATGTATCAATTAAATTAGAGCTACACTGTATATTACAACAGTTTAAAAATACAATTTAAAAAATTATAATATGTACTTGTGCACTAATTGGCTTTATTTCAATTTTTTATCAGTCAATTAGTTGTTTCCAGTTGGGAACACAGGTTGGTCTAAAACAGCCATTAAGTTGTCTATCACGGCTCTTCTTCCTTAAATTAAAGCGAGGTAAGTAACACAATAAAACTTATGTTTTTGAATTGTGTTACATAAACCAATGAAATAGAATTTTTTTTTAATGTGTATAATACTTAAATTAGCACCTTCACTACTGATGTTAATACATATGATGTAACATACACAAAATATACATTTCCCCCGTTTTTAACTTTAATATCATCACTCTACAATATCTTAGTAAACTTTTACTTACTGAAGAGTTTTTTTCTTTTTCAAATACAAAAAAAAAAAAAAAAAAAAACTGGACACCCAAAATTTACAGCAAACAGACGTAATTTTATTATTATACATACTTATTGTCATTATGTACCAACAAATTTAGTCTCGTTAACACACAACACACTACACACTCAATTTTTTGGCAAGCCCAGATCACAATGTTTGTTTTTAATTCATCTTAACACTGGAATTTTAAGTTAAAGTTGGTCATATTTAAATCCTGATAGAATAAGTTAATGAACTGTTTTAAAATTGAATTTTAATATAATTTTTAACTCTTATAATTTTAAAAAACGACATGCATTAAAATTGTTTTGAGGAAATTATTTTGATATTAACCATGCAATGATATATGGAAAAGTCTGTGACTATTTCCTCCAAGCCCTCAAGAAATTTTCCCAACCTAGCGTCACTTTAGACCGAAAGGTTTTCAGTTACTAATTCACAATCCTTCTAGTGTCGTGTCGTTCGTGAACGATTCGATCAAAAACGAATGTATCTTTGAGCGAAAAAATAGCATATGATTCGTTCGCTACGTAAAGAATCTGTTCTTTGAGAGTCGATTACTCAAAACAAGAACACGATTCAGGAGAATATAAAATGCAGAGAGAACTAGAGAAGAACCAGCCGGTCTGATACGATCGTAAAGTGACTCATGATGTCAGGAGTCACAGTAATTAGTAATCACAGCGTGCACGTGTTAAAAGGGTAACATGACAAGGGGAGGGAGTGGGGGGTTAGCGACTGAACAAGTATCACGTTACAATTATTTATCATTGAATGTCTAGAATTTGTTTTACTAAATTTATCGGCGAGAGGTTTGAAATACGATCATGCACATTTTTGTAACAGTCAGTATGTATATAGCAAGAAATCTGGAATTTCAGCTACCTGAGCCGACCAGATATTCAACCAGATGACAAGGCCAGCCACTTGGATGTAATGGGGACACTTGAACAGGTGGAACGAGTTGTGACTCTTGAGATGTGCCGGATCCCTTTGTCGGTGGTCAGAACTAAAATAACAACAAAATGAACGAAACACTACGTGGTACTAATTCAAAATAATGGATTCAGTCAAGTGAATCATTCCGCCCATCACTAAATCCTGCATCAGAACAGAAACACACACCTTCGATACAGTACCATGCGGAGTGTTTTAATCAGTTCTTCTGACTTACAATGTATATAATTAACATGAAAACATGTTTTAACTACAGTACCATCCACCAACTCAACATACGTAAAAATTTATAGACAAAATAAAACCTTTTATTAAAGACATAATTAAAATGTGACCAACGAGATCTTATTTCTGTGTTAAAAAAGTCTTGGAATATAATGGCACTCAAAAATAAGTCATGTACTTATATTAAATAGTTACTTGAGTATCAAGTACCTAAATTTTTAGCCATGTAGGCATATTCAAACTTCCAAATATCATGCTGAAAATACACATACATAATTTTATACATAATATTAAGCTAATCAATAAAAATATGTAACTAAGTATTTATTTTCAATTAAAAAATTTTCAGTTCACAAAGAAAAGTATTATTGTACCTCAAAATCTACATCCAAATGAAAAAAAATCATTGCAAAAATGAGAAGTCAAGTTTAGGGGGGAAAAAAAAGTTTACAACAACAGTTAAATAAAATATTTCATAAACTACTATACAATACAATATATTTAATACAGTTAACATATTTCAATACAATATATTTTACAATACATATATTTCAACATATAAGTACTACCTAATCCTAACTAAATCTAAAATATATAAAATTAAAAACACACAAACACAACATAAATAACTTCAAACAATACTCAAAATATTGGCACAGGTGACAAAATACAGTGGAACCTAATTACAAAGTACCTCACAATGATTTCTCACTTTAAGTCAATGTTTTCAGATCCCCAAGATATGGCAATCATTTAGTAAGAGTTCAGTAAGGCGTTCTTTCATCATGATGTGCCAAAACGTTTTTTTCTCTTTCTCTCAGGCTTGTTTCAATTAGATTTCACTGCAGTAACAATGTCCGTGTCAGGCCTGTGTGATCTGCACTGCTCACAACACAAAAAAGAAAAAAAATCCTTTCAGTAATTCTGATGAGCTCGTACACAAGTGTGCTTGTAAAATGGACGTAGTTATGCGAAAAGGAACCAACCCACATGAAACCTATTCTGAGTATTTCCAAGTTAAAGTTAATTATAAATTGTAATTCTCGTATTGATAACATAATGTGGGTATATAATTTTAATGGTCTAGACTCTAGTATAAATACTGATGTAATAATAGCGACGACGGTACGATCAACCTTGTACGATTTTAATTTATTTTCAAATAAAATATGATAAAATTGTGGTTTGGTTCCTTTTTGCATAACTACGTCCAAATAACACTCCATCATAAGCATTTGCAAAGTAAAAAAAATCACCTCTAAAGAATGTTTAGCTTATCGTGCAGACAATCCAGCCAGGGACAAAGCAGTATAAAACACATCCTGACGATTTATATCACTCATGTTTAGCGCTTACAGTGCCAGAGCTCTCCTGCACCAGGTGTGGAGGTTATTCTCATCAATTCCCTAATTAGTGGCATCACAGAAACCTCCCACATCATGCGAGATGCACGCTTGCGTGATAGCTGCCTCAACGGTAGGCGGGATTACTGTAATTACTAGGCCTGAGCAAGTACTCAAAACTTCAAATATAAAAATTAAAAATATTTTATAATTCACATTAAATTTCAAATACCAACTACTACTTCAAAATAAAAGTTTTCGATTAAATTCAAAGTGCAGTGAAGCTGTTACAATATCACTTTGGGTAACTACTGACACCGAGGTTAACAGTCGTCATTGATACAATACAAAATGTGTTTCATACACAATTTCAACATATTACTGGGCATGTTGTAACTAGCCATACTTTACTTACACATGTGCACAGTGAACCACAGTTGTGAGTTGATAAGAAAAAAAGTGAATAAGAACTCTGCAGCCATTGCAAAAAATTCCTAGAAATATTGCTGTTTTGTAACATTTATAACTATTATATGAAATATCTAGTGCTGTTTACACAACCATGTAAAATGTTTTTCTATAAACCATGAATTCTACATATCATTAAAACAAATAATAATTCCCACTATTGCTATTCAAAATTGATATTCACATTCGAGAATAATATGACATCTGTATTTGAATTAGACCATTTCCGAATAAAAGTCTTACGTTCGCACACGCACCTAGTAACTACACCTCCTTTTCTTGACTGGACAGAGCTTATCACAGGTCTTCAAATGGCACACTAGAATCCACCCATTGCAGAAATAGCACCCGTTGTTCTTCGCAACTCACATCTTCATTGCTCAATAATATCATCATAAAACAATTCAAAAGTGTCTGTCTGTCTGTCTCTCTCTCTCTCTCTCTCTCTCTCTCTCTATATATATATATATATATATATATATATATATATATATATATATATATATATATATATATATATATATATATATATATATATATATATATATATATATATATATATATATATATATATATATATATATATATATATATATATATATATATATATATATATATATATATATATATATATATATATATATATATATATATATATATATATATATATATATATATATATATATATATATATATATATATATATATATATATATATATATATATATATATATATATATATATATATATATATATATATATATAGTATTAGTTGTTAATCATTGATAAAGTAAATGAGACAACCAGATTCACAAATGCGAACAGCAACTCACTAAAAATTCTAAGATTTTGATAGCTAAATAAAATAAACTTTTCTAAAATAAATTCAAGCCCAGTCATGAAGTAGCCAGAAGTATTTGCCTTTAAAACTGAAAAGTTTTAGTTCTGCAATATGTTTAACTATCAATATTTATATGGTCCAAAAACATTAGAAATGTAACTTTAAGCAGCTAACTGTAGTTAGTATATGAAAAATAGTGCCATGTTGGTCCCGGCTCTTAGAAATTCAAGTGGTACCGAGAACTACGGCTGTGCGGATATTCAAAATTTAAAAAAAAATCAAAACACATAATTTATTATTCATATTTGATTTCATTTCAAATACTTACACTTCAAAATGATATTTGTTTCAATTGTAAGCTGTTGCATTTCACGTCATGTATTGATAAAAACTGAGACGAAGAGTCATCGTTGTAGGGTACAATATAAATATGTAATTCCCAGTTTAAATACGTAAATGGACCCGATATAGGCAACTCCCCTGAGTTTATTCTCACAGGTGCACAGTAAATGGCAGAGTTGTTAAAGATCAGACTGGGGGACAACCTGTAATACAGAAATGTTTCGATAAATTTAAAAGAAGGCAAGTAAATAATAAGAAGTTTGCAAGCTCTGAAAAAAAAATCACTAAAAATCCAAAAGTATGCTTCTTTTATAGTTGTGTTTAAAACTTTAGCAGTCTCTAACTACGTATTAATGTTGAATACCTGTACAAGTGTTAGTTAAAAAATTACCTGGAAAAATTGTGAATGAAAAATTGGTCTGTGCTCTTAATATTCAAATTCAATATTTATATTTGAGAATATTTTGATATTAGTATTCAAATTTGGTTCAAAAAAAAACAACTGAAATTCGCAATGGCTACACAAATCAGCAATAACATTTCCCTGAAATGTCCCTGACTTTCCATGACAAAAATTCAAAATTTTGCTAATTCTATTTAAATAATTTACCTATATTGTGATTATCAGAAAGAAATATAAAAATTACAGCCTACACCATGCCCATAGCTGGCCTAGAATACTATAAAAAAAAATGAAAATTCAAACTGAATCTCGCATACACCATTTCATAGCATGTAAGACTACGCACAAAAACACCAATTGAAAAAAAAAAAATTTCAGACTGGAGCATGAAATTGTCCCCTCAAATTACTCTCACTGGGGAATTTTCATGACTATTCCAGGATCTTACTTTCCCCCAACTTCCCAGAAGTGCATACCCTGGCACAGGCCTAGTCCCCGTACAATGGAAATCTTAAAAGCCAAACTTTTCCCAGCAAAGATAAAGTAGATGTCAGGGGACAACAAATCACCTCAGCGCAGACAACACAGCACAATTTAGTTCTAACTTCCCTCTGAAGCAATGTCGTTACTATCAATATTGATCACAAACCTAAGTTTCCTTCAATTATAACTGGACACGTGTTTCATTTATCACAAAAATATGCAATTTTTAAATTTTTTTAACAAATATCTTTAACTACTCTAATCATACTTGGCCGACACAAAAACCTGCACACATGAAGGAACTGGGTTTGGAATACTATCAGAAATAAAACAGTATGGAGCAGGCACAGACTTATAACTCTTAACTACAGACAAGCATTTATAATTTTTTTATTTTTAGTCCAATTTCATTTTTAAACATTTTGGTTTAACTGTTTTTATTTTTTATAAATTATGTTTTGAAACACTTATCCCACCAAATTAAAGTGATGATGACATGCTCCATCTTTACAATAAAATTTTTTTTTAAATATATTTATCTAAAACAGATACATTCAGACCAATAAAAATAAATTAGTGGGCATTTGTAGTTTAACAGTAATTCAGTACTCATAAGATATGCATGATCAAACAAACTTTGGTACAAAATTTGTAGAGAAAATATTAGGCATATGTGAATACTAGTTTTTTGATGCTAAGAAAATATCAAATTGAAATTTTTAAAATATCTGTGAAGTTGAATAAAATTTAAAATTTAAAATATTCACGAAGTCAAATCCAACTGAGATTATGGTTTTCGGCGAAGCTGTGTTATACTTATTTTATAAAATACAGGATTAAAGTAAAAAAATAAAATAAAAATAAAATTAACAATTTTTTATGTTTGAACTGAATAAGTGACTAACCAATCGGGCCCTATTTATAACAACAGTCAATAAAAATTATAAAATAACTATATTAATATTCAGCATACATAAAAGCAATTGGAGAGCTACCTTTTGATTATTTTTTTTAAATTAACCAACTTTATGGAAGCAAAAAAACACACACACACTCACACAGAGATATACATGTACAAAACTAAATATTTTCATGACAAATTTGAGAGGCTTCCAATGTTTTAAAGCTTTGTAACAAATGTGAAGTTTCACATCAGATGCAAAGCTTCGCATCACAACCGACGCTTCAAATAAAACAATTAGCAAATTTCCTGGCAAAATCAAAACGAATATTAAAAAGAGCTTCAATAAATTTGTTAAATCGAAAGCTTCACACAAGTGTAGAAATAATAACATTCTTTGCATATTAAACATTAAAGAATACATTTTTTTCTACTTGAACTAAGTTTTATTTAAATGCTGATTAATTTAATGATTATCTTGCAAATTGGTGGTATTCGTTGTATTCACACGCTATTCAGTGTTCTTTTGGCTTTATCGCAACTCACCATATAATCGTGTTCCTAGTCATAACTAGTCTCAGCTCATCACTCACACCTATACACACACCCACACCCACACAGAGCTTTAAGTATATGCAAAAAACAATGCACCATCGCACAATACACTGTGTGCAGGATATCTGAAGGCTTGGCCAACAACGAAACTGTCGTAGAACAAGGGCTAAATTTCAGCTTTCAATTTAAAATATATAAACATACAAAACTGTTGTGTGAGCGATCAGAACACTTAAAATCAATGATGCGAGTAATTGAAGCTTCAGATTAACATTAGACGGAACAGCTAGGTATTTACTGCTGTTGTATTAATCTTACAATAAATCAAGATTCAGAAGGGAGAAGTATTTTTACAGAATTTACAACATGAAAATTTAATTTAAAACTAGGGATAAAACAGGGGTTCAATGAAAAAAAAAAACTAATTAAAAACTCTCTTTTGTAGGCACACTATTAAAGCCATGGAAATTGTTTGTAAAACTTATGAATATTACTTATAACTTTTGTCTCAAACAATTTTTGATACAAATTACCTACCAATGCTGAAAAGGCATTAAAGGTCAAAAATATGTTTAACTCCCTTATTAGAAAAACTATTAAATCTGTTACAATTTATAAAAAATCTTCTAAATATTATCTAAAACTTTAGACTGATAATTTTTTTTTTTTTTAATAAAACTAACCCTTACTCAAAGGAATTGAAAAAAACATAACTTCTGTACCATGCACACTATTCAAACCATTCTTATTTACGTTTCTTCATATCTATCCTAATATCTTTCCCCAAGATAATGTTCATTTAATGTGAAATTATATAAATTAAACTATCTATTGATTCTGGGAAATTTGAGAAACAAACATTTAAAGTGTTGAATGTTTCAGCACCATAGTTAATAAATATCATTCACTTCTTGTACATTATTTTATTATTGACCCTTGGCACCTAGATTCGGATTCCAAGGGTGGATTCGACATGCCCTTTACGATTCGGATTTGAGAGAACGGGAGTTTTACCCAACAATATTTGAAACACATTGTAAGCGAGACTCGGTTTGTAAACGGAAGACACCAACACAAAGTTGCTCTCTTGCTAGCGCGGCAAGCTGGTTTCTAGCGAGCTTAGTTACAGGCAATAAGACGGACAGCCCGCGAGTGCCGAGAACGGTGAGTACAAGTTTAGGCTGCAGGCATCTGGGAAGTATGCCAGGGCTCTATGAAGCGACCTCTGGGTCCAGTGATAAGCGAGCAGCGCACTTCCTACCCTGTACAACTGTCGATGGCTCGCAGCCGTTCCGTAGCCCACGGAGAGTGGATTGTAAAGTCCCCAGAGGAGCAGAATGACGCAAGATAGCATTTCCCCTAATGCCGTGAGCAGGCGACACTGTGAACTATAAAAAAGGGACGGGTGAGATCTGCGCAATGTCAACGGAGGCCCTGTGTCAGCCAATGAGCTACACGGCTCGAGTTCCTTTGGCTTTCGGCCGTCAGCCCGGGCATTTCTGTGAAACTGACCGGAAGGTCTCCACAAAAACCCTAGACTGGTCCCTCAAAACTGAAGTTAGTGATTGGAAACCGCTCCTGCTTCGTCCGCTCTTGCAATAGTTTATTTACAACAAAGGGCTATGCTTCTGCCTTTGCTTATCCTGACGCCAGTCCCGCTTGCGTGTCCCCGGTTTTATCGTAGAATTCGTTTTGCAAAAATGGAAGGCAGGAAGGCTGGTCGGAAAGGGTTACCATTGTCATTGTCTATCCAAAAATTTAATGGTTTATAAAGGTATGCAAATTGTAACATAATTAACTTAAGATTCAAAATAAAGGAGCTGAATGTAAACCTTAATTTCAAGTGTAAGAACTGAAATTTATGGGAACAACAGTGTTGTAATATTTAAGGTAAATTATGTTACTAAACCTCCCTTCAGGTTTTGTAACACTTGGAATAAGAACACGGGCATATTTTCAATATGGTTTATCAGTAGCAATTCAGCGATTCAAAACAAATTAGGAAAATAAGAAAGCTTGTATCAGAAATAAAATTTTGTTAGAAAATTATTTTGTGTGCATTGGGAGAATGGCTACTCCAGGATCTGGATGCTACACATTCATAAATATTCAAAACTTAATGCTTCTCATATTATTTTTGGTCAATTGTAACTATCTGGAACTATACATATCGTGAGTCTACAACCTTTCCAAAGAGAAACATCGCATACTGTCACGCAACACTTAGATGCAATTGGGTGGAAAAAAAAAGCCTTAATTTAAATTTTTTGCCCTTTTTCAAGAACAGATTCGAATGGTCGCCAACATACAATCCACCATCACTGTAATTATTGTAAATTAAATATTTTGATTATATGTATATGGCTACAATTGTTGAGCTTATAATCTAGTAATGGGCCAATCTAATTCTCAAATCCCCAAACCACCACAAAAACTTTAGTAATCTAAAGTTCTGATATTCAATGAGAAAGATTCAAAGAAAAATATTTGAGGAAGTAAAATTCAGAAATTTAATACAAACCAGTATAATTTTACTTTAACAAAAACTATTAAAGAAATTTTGTTTTACCACCAGCAAAAATGCTTTAAGAATGTGTTCAGTACTTAAGAAAAATTCATCATTAATAATGGCGGAAAAATAAGTTGTATCAAGAACAATTAAATACTGTATTTATTTGAATATAATTGTAAACTTGTATCTTGCTATTGGGAACAGCTTAGTTTTAAGAACTACAGGCTCTGCATAATAAATGTGTCACTTTTGTAACTTACGTCACTTTTGCCTCCTGAACCTCCACTTGGATGAAAAACTATGTGCTCTGCATGTAAACAGCATCACTTATGCCACTTTAGTCCACAGCTTCTTGGACCTCTGCACAAGCGTGACAGATGAGAGAAGCATGATATTTTTTTAACTACAGTTTTTTTTAGAGAGAGGCTCTACTGAAAAAAAAGTGACACAAGAAAAGGTCTAGTAATTAAGGAATAAACTTAATAATTTAAATAATTTTCAAGCACTATGTACTTGAATTGCGATTTTAAATCCATAAAGTCTTTTTCATAAACTCATTCTCAGCGGCATTAAATTCGGGTAAGTACGGTACTAAACTTACTTTATTTTAAAACTTAACTATGTTTCTTCAAAATTCAAATTTCTCTGGTTTTGCTCATATACTATTTTGATTCTGACTCTCTAGATACAGTGTTTTCTCGCATAATCATCGTACATTTTATTCTAAAATCAAGTTTGAAAAGTAGGGGTGTGACGACTATGCGAGAAATTTTTTTAAATTTTTATTGGATAAAGTTATTTATGAAAACAAAATCCATTCATGGAAAGTACGTTTATTTAAAAAGTGAAGTTTAAAGGAACACGTCAAACAATTTAAATTAATAAGTTGTGCAACAAAAACCTTTCTTCAACTTTAAATAGAAAAACCAAAACTCTGACGCCAACACAAGCCACTTGAATCTGTGACGTGAACTAACGTGTCGTAGTACACACTTGCCACAAAAGAATGCGGGCCATCAAATGTAGTTAACTCGGCAGGTGACAGAGAGCGCGCGTTGCAGGAATCGGCGAGATATTGATATTCGACTACGTGTGCGCACTCTATACGGGAAGCAACATAACCAAACACGAATGATACCAACTAGCGCTTTCTACATTATTGTAAATGGTACATCCAGGGGGGCGCAAGTCTATAGGCCGAATCATGACACTAAATTATTGTGCGGCTTACACAGGGCCAATATAGGGAAAATAAATCGTAACTGTAATTACTGAGCATGAATTAGAAAAAAAGATTGTATCTTACGTGAAACTTAATTGTAGTACTATTTACGTACTGATTTACTATAATTATTCCATAATTATAACTTTATGTGTATATGTGGATAATGTTGTCATGGTGGTCAAATTGAATAAATGGCAGATTCAGTATTTGTGTACATGGAGGCTTTCATTCATTGAGTATTTGGTTTTAGTCAATTTATAATAAATGCTATTGATTCTGTTATTTTACTGAATTATAACTTTGTTAGAACATTTTTGTAGTATTCCAAGAACTATTCTAGCATAATAATAATCCTAAATAAATTGCTAATCACGGAAGAAAAAAAAAACCAGGGTTGCCAGTTTTTTTTCTATCACAAGATTATTATTGTGCTCTTGTTAATGCTTAAATTATAAAATTATATAACACAATTTAATAATCGAATGAACACTACTGTCTAAATAATACTATTACTTTTATCTAAACTGTGATTAATTGTAAATAATGTACTGTTTTTAAGTTGTTAAGTTGCTTCCAAAATCCTCATGGTTCCATTTTAAGGTGGAAAATAAGATCGATTGTTATAACATTGAGTTGCGACTCTATATCTTACTTGCTTTGTGGGTACATCGCGACGATGCAAACGTATAGATAAAGGTAATAACGTTTAAAAACGTATTTAAAAGAAAATTTTACATGTCAGACAACTTTGAATTTCCGTTAGTTAAATAAGTACAGTGGGACCTCGTTACTACGAGAGCTGACGATGGCGGCAAAAATTCTCGTAACGAGTAGGACTCGTTATAACCGAGTATAAAAAATTTAAGTTGAGTTAGATTCTGGAACATCTAAACAGTCTTTAATTTCACACCGTAACTTGAAAACGGTGCACTATAGTGAAAAAATGTATTGAATAAAAGTTGTAGAAAATTAAATTACGAATAGAAAGTGCCTCTATGGGATTTTTTGTATCTACAACTGTTTTTGATTTAATCGCGAATGAAATGGCCTGATACAAAGACCGGCGCCGTTCATGTCCACGCAGGTAAGGTATGTGAAGCCGTGAAAAATAAAGGAGCGAAGAAAGGAAGTGTGTCGGCTGGTCTATTTTTAGATTTACCCTTCGGCCGACAGGAGGGGAAGCAACTGGCGCCGTCAAGAGAAAGAAAGAGGATGGAAAAGAGAGAGGGCACATTTTGTTTGTCACCACTCCTTCCTCCCCTGATCAAAGCTTATACCTGCTAAGGACCCAGTCCGTCTGGCGCCCGGTGCCCGCGTAGACACGCAGCTGTCTGTGTTTACACCGGTTCTCGTCTGATCACATGGCAGATGTGCAAGAAAAGTGTCTCGCGATTTTACAGCGATTTGGCTAAATAGCTTGTTTTTAGTGCTTCGGGAGTGTATTTTGAGTGCTACACAACATTGTGCATGCGCACAATTAAAGGTGAGAGGCTGCTTTGCCGACTAAACTGTATATATCATTATAAATAGTGTGAAAAAAGACTCGTGCATGAACATAAACAATGGCTTGTAGAATAAAAACACGACAATCCTCGCTGCAAGTCAGAGTGCGCGCGGCAGTATCTGTACCATAATCGCTGCGACTCAAGAGTCCGCGCGAAACGAACTGTGTAGAGAGCAGCCGATATTTGTATAACAAGATGGCGGAAACAAATGTGATTGATTTACATAGTTTAAATAGTGCACCAGTGGGATTTAGCAGTGTAAATATTGAAAATAATGTAAAAAATAGGGAAAATAATTTGCAAAATTACAGACATTAGTGTAAACATGTGCCCCAATCCTAACCAAATCTTGTACGAACTACATTGCCCAGCAAAAGGGGAAACAATTACCCCTGAATCTGTGTTCGGACATTTCGGGAACCTATTTTATGTAGGTACCGATGGGGAAAAAAGCATTATGCTCAGAGTTCACCTGAGGAAAATTGAGCATGATAACCTGGATCTCCACCCCTATATAATTACCAACAAAAATTAGTACAGACCACAATTTTTTTTAAGTATGATGAGGACATACCAGAAATAATCTGCGAAGATGAATTCTTCAAATATTTCGTGAACTACACTCAGCAACAAAAGGTGATGGCCACAGCAAGCGAGCAAATAGTTCAACAACCACCAGCCACAGCGGTCACTCTCCCCCCCCCCCCCCCAACACCCATGGAGAGTACCGACTGGCAAGTGGCAGGCAGCAGTGCCACGAAACGACCGATAACAAGTACCATACCCAACAGTCCACAACATGCGCCAAAGACCAAAGCAATCAAAGTGCACAACAACAGATATTGCAGGTCGACATGGAAGAAGCTAATTCCCCCACAGTAGACCCACAGACCGCAGCGCATACCACCCAACAGAAGCCGCAACTAGCACGTATTATCATTAACCCCTCAACCAAGACAATAGTAAAATTGAAATTGCCCCCCCCCCCCCCCCCCCCCCCCATCGGTGTAAAAACAGGGATGAATCAAGCATTTAACATACATAAGCAACACCTGAATGCACTACTAAAGCACAACTACATCCTCCAAGCTACCAGGTACCAAGTTGAGATAATAATGGAAACACCAGCAGACCACGCTGCCACACTCCAGTACCTCAAGGAACACGGATTCGAGAGCTACACGCACCCCCAGACCTGACCAGAAAAACAGCCGTTTTGTGGTCAGGGGGCTGGACTCAAGACTACCACCCGGACGAACTGGCAGATCAAGTACGGGCCCTTGGTCTGGACGTCACATCAGTGAAGAGGATGGACCGCCGCTCATCAGAGGGCGAACGCACGCCTCTTCCCCTGTTCCTTGTCGCACTCAATGGAACAACCCAGCTCAGCACAATCCTGGGAAAACACTACCTCGACCATGTCGAGGTGGTTTTCGAGGCATACAGGGGCCAACCCGAAATCCAGCGCTGGGGCCATACCAGCTTCTGATGCGACATGAGCCCAAGATGCGTACGCTGCCCAGGAGCGCACCCCTCAACCAACTGCACAGTCACCAGAGAGGACACACCTTTCTGTGTGAACTGTGGAGAACACCAGCTGCAGGACACCGCACACCACGCTGCCGCCAGGGATTGCCCAGTCAGGATGGCAATGCTGACATCCACCCACAAGGTAACTAGGCC
The DNA here is from genome assembly GCF_032445375.1 of Bacillus rossius redtenbacheri. Lineage (NCBI taxonomy): Eukaryota > Metazoa > Arthropoda > Insecta > Phasmatodea > Bacillidae > Bacillus > Bacillus rossius. The sequence goes on along the minus strand of NC_086343.1, from coordinate 28,926,103 downwards.
ACCCAAACAATCCATTACACCACCGCAAACCACGTCAACTTTCCCCCGCTGCGACCATCAAAATCAACCTTTGCAAGTACTCTCAGAACCTACAAGGAACAATCACCCACATAGATAACATTCCAAGCACCAAACACACCAGACACCCAGCATCCCTCTCGGAACACCTGCGCACCAATTAATTTCATCCCATGCCAAAACAGGAAAACCGCCACCCCGCCTAATAATCAAACGCCTAACAGGGAACCCAACCCAATGAGTGAAATTACAGAGCTGATTAGATTGGTAAAAGAACTTAACTTGCTAAAATGGGTCCCTTTTATCATCTTTGATGCCGCCAGAAAACTTAAACAAGCGCAGAACTACGATGAGAAGTGCGCAGTGATCTTCTTCATTTGTATTGATTAAATTTTGAGTCGCCATCGTACAAAATTTAACTACAGTAGGACATTGATGATACGTTCCCGTTTCATATGCCGATTAATTTTGGTCCCGCCGAAAGTACTATATTTACAATGGTTTACTTTTCCGGAATATACACTTATAAAATCATTAATTTCCCGTATCATACGTTTATACGAAGCGGAAAAGCCCTAAAATTCAAAAAAAAAATTGTTAGATATATTCCTCCTGATAAATTACGTTTTAATTAATGCTTTTATTTTGAAAAACGTTCATTGTTTACCTTAGCAAACGCAAGAAAATAACTTCATCCCATCATAGATATGGATAGTATCAGGAAGACTGTGCACTTCGCTAGTAGCATCTATGGCCAGCACCAAGCGAGACTATTGGCGCAAACTAGCAAGGATTATGAAAATGGTGCACGCGCTTTACCAAGGCACGGATCTCATATTTTGTGCAATCATTAATCTTTGAACTGAATATACCCGTTTGTTATTGTTTTCTTACGATCGGATTGTTTTGTATTTTACGTTTCTCAAGTTAAAATTTTATTGAAAACTGTTCTGTTGCATAAAGTTGTTTGTAAAATGAAACAAACAAGCAAAAATTTCTGATTTTCTTTTTACAATAGCCTAATTTTTTTTATTTATAATTTAGGCTTGGTGACTTTCCCCCCCCCTCCAAGAAAGGACTTCAAACATTTTGTAAGGCCACTGTTTCTCATGTCAGCTTTACTTGAGTATGGACTGTATTTTACATTTCTGGTTGTTTTATTATATGTATATATAATGATGAATTCATATCTTCCATTAATATAATGCAATTATTTACACATTATGTAGGTATTTAAGTTTAATCTGACATTGTGCTGGTATGATAGATTGAATTTATATAGTTTAAAACTAATTTATGTTATTTGTAATAATATTGTTACTTAATGGGAAAATATTTTTCCCTGGAGTATCGAAAGTATTGAAGTATCGAAAGTATCAAACTGAAAAAACAATACAGAATCGAGTATCGAAAGTGTGGTATCGTCCCACCTCTAATTTCAACACATTCCCTCCCTTATTTCAACCTTCTGCGTGAGAAACTGTCAGCATCCTCCTCCCCTCCCACACCGAGTGCAGCAAAAGCCAGGTTGTATAGTCCATTCTCGGTAAAATAAATATTTTTATGGGCTTATACGACTGTCCTTCGCCGTTAATAAATACTTTATAAGTTTAAGTTATTATGATACAATTTGTTTATTAGTCACACAGCAGTTTCTGCTGAAAAATCACTAATACCTCGAATTTTATTGAATAGAAAAATTTAGCAGGGCCGTAAATATATTTCTTTTACTGCATAGTTACTTTTCCATCTGCATTTGAACGTGGTTCTTTTCTTTTTTCTTTTACGCTGTGAAGGGTCGTGGAAAAGATAATTGCTTGAGCTGTCAAAATAAATATCGCTGACAGCAAGGGCAGGAGCGCATCCTGATAGTCTGTCGTTGTGATTATCTACTCCAAAAACATGTCACAGCATTTCAGGATAGCATTGTTCTTATATCTTTCGTTTATAGCCGAATGTTTTCTACCTGATCCACACAAGTTCCTTCGCCACATTTTGAACGTAAATAACAACCAGCCGGCTAGCATAGCCAAACTCGCGTGACGTGAATTCACTTAGCGTGATTATTTATCCGAAGCCATTGTTCGAGGTATGCGAGTCCGAGGTGTAATATGAATTTAAAAAGTTGTCTTTTTTACACCATAGACTATTTGAATATGAAATCTATGCGAAAAAAGGTGATTTTTTATGTAGTATTTGGATTTTTTTGGGTTGGGGGGGGGGGGGGGGGGGGGGAATTGGCCCGAATTCTCTATTGCGACCATTCCGTTTATAAGTCCGTTTTTCCGGAAACCGTGAGGGATCACATCAGCGGGATTCTACTCTGTGTCTATATATATACACGCACGCATGCGCGCACCCACGCGCGCACGCACGCCCACGCCCATGCGCGCGCACACACACACACACACACACACATTTCTCTCTCTCTGTCTTCACTAAAGTTCCAGGGATACAAGTGGTGTCTTTGCGACCCATACGTGAGTAAATACTGTATAAAGTTACATTAACATACCGCATACCCTTTAAAATGAACGTACTTAACTATAGAAAGTTGAAAACAGTATTGCCGCTCAGGTGTACACTCAGGAATGTTTGAGTCCACCTTGAGACCACAGAGTTAGTAAAGTTATTTATATGGAGGTTGAGGAATGTGGCTATAAAAAAATTGAACACTTGGGATAAAAAATTGTGAGCAAGTCCTTCAGTGCTAACCAGTGATGTGTAAATATCTAACTTTGTGTGTTCTCATGTAGCAAATAAATTTATAATACAAAACTTGACACCAATTTTAACATAGAATCCCTAAAAATAATACCAAGCTTGACAAATATACGAAAAGTAACTATTTTAGGGAAACCTGTAACCTGTATAGCAACTATAAAAATACCTATAATTTATTAGCCAGAAAAATTGTGTTGGGACAAACGTGACATCTAAGATATTCAACATTTTGTTGGTTCACTAAAGCATTACGACACTGAGCTATCTTTCAGGTATTTTTCAAACTAAAAGTTGCAGCCCGATATATCTTAGTTTAGACTTGATTTTCAACAAGGAATTTTATAAAAATACTGCTCATCTTATATGTTATACATAAAATATTATCCTGAAACACTTTAAAACACATATTATAGCACTAAGTATACATTTGTAAATTTGTTTTTGCTTAAACGACTGAAATGAGTCTGTCAATACTTCCTACAAAAAAAATATTTTTTTTTTCAAGTGGCAAGATTTGAACCAAATCCCTTCAGGATAACTAACTAGTGCACGTTCTACTACTAGATATCGGGACAATTTGAGTTTAGACAGGAGTCTATGTATAATCGACAGTGTAATGCCATATTTATAAAGAATTTTTAAACTTGGAATTAGTGATGGGTCGATTCCACCGATTCCAGTATAATCGTGGGATTCAGAATACAATGGTTTTGGAATCGACCATGACCGATTCCTGCATTGTTTTTAAGTTTGCAAAATACATCTCCCACGCAACGTAAGAAAATATTAAAATGCATGCAAATATAATTTTTAAACTACACACCTAATACAATCTTTTTTTACGTTACTGATTTACGAATTACTGTGATTAACATATTTATTTACTTGCATCGCCATTTTCCCTACAGTACAAATGCAGTATCTACTTTCCCGCTTTAAGCGAAAGCATTTTTCGGAAATTACATTGCAGCAGCACTGCATTTAATAGTAAACCTTCAAAAATAATTAGACAAAACCATAAATGTTAAAAGAAAATTATGTAAATGTAAACGGCAAGTAAAATAATGCAAACGTTAACTATTTGATCATTGCAGCTACATTTGCCATTGTAAACAACCTAATTTTTTTTTTGTTTGTGCCAACTGCCATGGTAAACCATACGGCCATGAACCAAATCTTTGGTGACGTGAACGTGAAAATTAAGATGTTTCACATTTCTGCACTTTAAACTTTAAAGAAATAAATTAAATAATTTTTGAATGAGATTTTACCCAAATTCACAGTGGATTATTGCGACCATATTAAAATAAGTGTAAAAGCAACATAACCAAATTGCTGTAAATCTGCGTTCTTGTGCGTGTTCAGCGATGCTCGTTTTACGTTAGATATATTTCGGAAAGGCAGTTGGCTAATCTGAATTTCCAAACATTGCTGCTGAAACGTCCGTAAATTTTTATTACCAAACATAAACAATCTTTTGAAAGTAGTTTAACAGAATTGTTTCCGATAAATTTCTGAAATGAATTAAATGTTCACACGCAATTATTTGAAGAGTTTAAATATTTTATGTAAGAAAATCTCACCATAAAATGTGGAAATTTTGAGATGCTAAAACATGCACATAACTTTCTTACTCAAGAACCGAAAATTTATTTTCTCTTTACGGTTGTGAAGAACTGCAAGACTGGATGGATTTATTCTTTTCACCGAGTAAGATAATTAAGTTCTAGGTAATATATTAAAACGTAAGCATCTATGACATTTTATTTTAGTGTGGTGCATATTTGTTTCTTGTCATTTCCATCATAATGAGATAATGGCTGTATCCGAATACTGGCCTAATGGATCCCTTAGCTAAGGGATACACTAAAAGTGCATCGTAGTGGACGCGGCCATCTTTGTGTTGAATCCGAATTCTCACAAGGGATGCCGATGCATCCCTTCACGCATCCACTAATTCGAGATTTCTAGGGATGCGACACTCGCATCCACTAACGCGTCCCTACATCCATTTAGCTTCGGAATCTGATTTTATTTTGTTTGTGTATAATATTACTTCAGATTTTCAGCATAAGATTTGTTTAAAGCATTATAAGCGAAAGTGATAACTTAAACAGAGACAAATGAAGACGTTAATAAATATAATAAAAATACGAATTTAAACTTAAAGGATAATTCAAAACTCATAAGTATTTTTAAAGTTAACAATTTATAAAATGTATTTTATTTGGATCGCTAACATGTATAACATACACGTTACATTATTTTTTTAATTGGTAGGTATTTATTATTTACGTTTTGCTGAATATTCGTAGATATCCCTACACAAAATGGCTGCGTGAACATTAGTACGACTGACAGTTAACAGGTGGTGCTAGCAGTAAAAGTATTCGGATACTATCCATCCATTAGAAATGCGTCCTCTACATTGTGGCTGCATTTGCTAAGGGATGTAGGGATGTGTGTGCTAAGGACGCATCCCTATGTATTCGGATACAGCCAATAAAATTTTAGGGATGGGACGAATCCACATTTTGGTCGAATCCGAATCCTTGTTCGAATCCTCAGTGTTTGTCATCGAATCTCGAATCCCAGTCCCACACTAAACTTCACCACATGTTATTAAAAAAAAATCACACATTTATTTTAAAAAATTACATAGGCCTATGTATTAAAAAAAATCATGTGTATTTATAAAATTGTAAAATAAGTGCATAGTGTATACACCTGATATAAAATAGAGACAAATAACCTCAAAAACCACACACGTAAGTTTGCATCTGTCTAATTCTCTGTTAAATTAATCCTTCCTATGTTTTCAATAAAATACGTTTGTATAACAGACACCATTTAAAAAAAGTTACGTTTTTTTCTGCAATGTTATATTATTGAAGGTTGGAAATATCGAGTAGTTATGCTAATTGACAAAATGCAGCGTAGTTTATCTTATATTTGTGCTATTTCCGTTACCTTTATAATACAGTTTAGGTATACAATTTTCTAGAGCTGGGCGAACCTCAGTTCTCTGGTTTCGAACGGAACTGAACCGAACCATAGCAAAAAAATTTTGAACCGAACCTCATACAGAAATAATTGTTTTGAATTAAAATGAACCGACCAACATTTCGGTCTTTAACTGAATGGTGATAAAGAAAGGTTCTCCAGCCATATGTAAAATTAAGACATTATAGCTTAGCTTTATTAAAACATTGCAAAACATTTTATAAGTAAAGTTTATGCAATAAATAATGAAGGAAAGAAAACAGTTTAGAGAAAATCATTTCACATTTAATTTCTTTATATGTATATATATATACTTTTAATTCATGAAGAAGTTCCATCTAAATTTCAAAAAGACTATCTTCCTTTTTCAGTGTACACTAACCTTCATTAAAAAAAATATATAAGATTATAAAGATGACGAACATTCAGCATAAGGCCACATAACATATTTTTGTGGTAGACATATCCTAACATTTTTAAAAAGTAAAACTTTTTAATAGGACATTAAAAAAAAGTCGAATGTGAATTAAGTTACCAATCTACATTACAAAACCCGCTGACTGCAGTTGCTGTTTTCTTGGAAGAATGCTGCTCGTCAGAAGAAACTTTAAACATTTTTTGGGGTGGTTCTGGGTCATCTGGGACGTCATTATCTTTTCTCCATTTGGAAAACTTAAACAACGTAAGCCTGCTCATCATGTAACTTAACGCTCCAAGGAGTTGATATTCAGTTCTCTAACGTCGTAAGAAATCTGGGAGTCCTGATAAACACAACCTTAACCTGGAGGGAGCAGATAATGCAAATTTGTAAGAAGGTACATTTTTCCCTTCACTGCTTACGACGGTTAAAAAATTTGCTTCCACTTAGTATTAAAACCATGCTTGTTCAAACATTAATTATGCCCCACTTTGATTACTGCGATGTCCTCTTTCCTGATCTAACATATAAACTAGCTAAGCGACTACAGAAGCTCCAAAACTGCTGCGTAAGATACATTTTTAACCTTAAATTACGTGATCATCTAACCCAATACTACCAGCAGTTAAAATGGCTCACTCTCGCACAAAGACGCAAAATGCACATACTTATCCTTGCTTATAAGGTGCTGCAGCAGGTATCTCCTCATTATATGTCAGCCGGTATTAATTACCTACATAGTTACCATAGCCATGACACGCGATCCACACGCAACCCAATGCTATCTATCCCAGTGCACTCATCCAAATGTCTGTCGGGATCTTTTGCAACCGTGAGTAGCAGGCTCTGGAATAAATTAGACCAAGCGACAAGGCAAACAAAAAATCTAGCATCCTTTAAGTACAGGCTGAAAAAACATATTTGTAACAACTGCTTACCATGACCACTTCACTGCTACCCTACTGCTTGATTCTGTGTGTGAATGTGCGAGTGACTGGTTTTAATGTAGTAGCACCTAATGTTTTTTTTTCTTTTTTTTTTCGGTTTTGATACTTTTTGCTGTATATTTAATTACTTTCCTTTTTATGTATGTCTATGCTTAGTTTTTAATTACTTTATAATTAGTTATGGTTGAATCTTTTGTAATAGTTAATATTTGAACATTAAGTTAAAATTTTAATTTGTTCTCTTAATATTTAGTCTATGTCATGCTTAGTTTTTAATATTCAAATCTTTGATGTAATTGCAGAAAAGTGGTTAACTTCGCCACCAATAAAGACGATAAACAAACAAACAAACAAACAATCAAGAACAATAATATTGTAAACGTAACGTAAGTCAGTATGGTTATAAAAATTTGCGTCGGAAAAAAGAAAACACGAGAAATAATGATGGCTGCCGCGACTACGCTAGTCAACTTAGTACCGTACTGTAAAATTTACTGGACCAGTACTTTTAATACACAAGATTAAATTAATATTTTCAGTACCTGACTGTTATAACCAAAAAGGCCAAAGAAAATAAATACATTGCAGTAATTTAAAATACGTAATTTACGTAATCATTTCCTACCGCATTTGTCTTGTGTTAACTTGATCACGTTAGTTTTGCCGAAATACGAGAGTTCTCGTACATTCGCTTTAGTTTAACGTATGGGGTACGCAATCTTTGGTGATTTTACAACACTTCTCGTACACGCACTATAGTTAAAGGTATAATATACAATACCTTTGGCATTTGTACAATAGTTTATATTACGTAGTACGAGAAATGCATACAAAATTCTCTAAAGTAAACTAAACAAAGCGCGCCTATATGAAAAAATGCTATGAGAGTTATGCGACCATTAATAATTTTTTTATTATTATTTTTTCTGCGCTTGAAACTGTTGAGGCGACGATTATGCGATAAAAGTCGGAATATTATAAGTAATGGAATTTTGTTGTGCTGTTTTGTGAATGGTCTCAAATGGGGGTTATAAAATTATAAAAACATAATTTTTTTTTAAACGAACGTTCGGTTTTTCGAATATATTTTAAGAGGTTTCGAACCGAACGTCAGGATTCGGTTCGGTTCGAAATTTTCAAACTTCGCCCAGCACTACAATTTTCAATTACTACCTAAATCTCTTAAAAACCCACCTCGAATCCCACCTCGGATCCTACGAATCCTCGAATCCATAGGATTCGGTATATTCGACGAATCCAAGATTCGAAAATCCCATCCCTATAAAATTTATTTTTACATTTCCCACGTTTTATTTTTTTCGTCCTGGTCCCTTGAAATATGTATAAACGAGGTTATATTGTCATTTTATGTGGATCATTATTTAGTTGTGCTTGACAGTAAAATTCTTAACCTAACCGTACAAACCTCTTTTTTTTACAATTAATTAATGTAAGGTATCTAAAGTTGGTTAAGTTATAACATTATTTACAATTTACGTCAAAGACATCTTTGATTATTGGCAGTGTTTGAACACGTGTTTTGTCTAACTATAAGCAAGGTTAAAAGGCCAAATTGTGCTAGAAATTCAAGGTAGCGTAACTTGATGGTAATGAATATACTTTTTAACATTATATAAGCTGTATATAATGTTAATTTCTGCACAGAAAATGAAACACAACGCAATTACATTTTTAAAATCATAAACAACTTTTTTTTTCTGAGTATATTACTCTGTTGAACATTGTCAGATAAAAATTAAGGAATCGGAATCGGATTCGAAGAATCGACCCTTTAATTTAAGAATCGAAAATGGAATCGGAATCGGTATATTTTAGGAATCGGCCCAACACTACTTGGAATAACTTATTACCACAAATTAATAAATTATTTATGTCATCAAATATATTCCATGGTAGTTTCACTATCATAAAGTTTCATTTGGCACACCATAGGTTTGGTACGTACCCTAATTTTAACAAAAGTGACTGTACACAGGTTAATGTTGCTACACAAGGATCTGTTCCATTTCCACAAAATTTACTCCTACCAAATGTTGTATACCGAAAGCTAAAAATGTTTACACATGAATAAAAAAGTTACAATATTATAAGTTATTGTTTAAGGGAAAGTCACACTGCATTCAAAAGCATTCACTCGCACCCTCTTTCTGGCTGGTGGCACGCTATTTGAATAGAACCATCCACAGCACGCATCACGATGCACACGTGAATAGTCAGGGAGGTAGTGGTGGCATATCGGGCTCCAGTGGACGTAAACCTTATCAATGTCATACTGTAAAAAATGTAACATGCTAAATTGGAAATATATTTTTTTTTAAATATGGCTCCCCAAAGCAGGATTCCACACTGACCCTGGTTTAAAAAGAAATGAATATCTTTCATTTTTGGCAGAACAGAATTTCAAAATAATTTTTGTACTGTTGATAGATAATACAATGAATAAATACCATTCAGAGATGAAATTCAATTATTCTAAGTGTTTAAATTTTTTGTATGTATTATGACAGTACAGGTATAAGTTTCAAATTAAGTTATTTTCTAAAAAAAACAACTATTATTTAAAAAAATAAGTCAGTGTTGTACAATTGTTTAATCTTGGTTAAATGAGCCTTCTATTAAAATAATTTGCAGAAAAGTTAGCTTTGTACATTATTTTACAGTAAAAATAGTTAAAGATACCCCAATTAACACTTTTTTTATTATTAGTTGCGAAAATAATGCCCCCAGCCCTCCTTTCCCTAGCATAGCATTGTTGATTTTATTTAACAATATGTAGTAGGGTTACACAGGGTTTCATAACAAAAACAGAGAATAAATAATATACATAATGTGAAAATTTGTACTCTCATTTCTAATAATTTATTGCAGAATGGTGGGTATTTTAAAACTTTTGAAATACAGTTCCCACTCAAAATTATGGTCTCTTTTTTGAATTTAGAACCCCCTTTAATTGGCCTACTATTAAATGTTTTCTGCTTTCCTGAGTTTTGGAACATCCTCGCTGCTTCTGAATACTAGTCTAATGCATCCCATAGCTAAGGAATCCATTAGAAGTGCATGGTAGTGGATACGGCCATCTTCTCATTGCTTCCGAATTCACACGAGGAATGATGCAGATGCATTCCCACATGCATCTACTACACTCGAGATTTCTAGGAATGCAACAATTGTGCAACTTGTGCAAGCCTATGTATTTTAGCTTCGGCATACTGTTGTATGTTGTTTGTACGCAGTTCCTACAATTGTAGTCGAGGAACCCAAATTGATTGTGAATGAGAGTGACCTTAGTGACGACGATGGTCTACCTGAAAGTCGCTAATCGTTGATGCAGGTATCGACGTGGTGCTGCAGATGGTCCAACAGTGAGAACGACTCGTTGCAGATGGGGCACTCGTACCGGCGTGGAGGGGGCACCTCCTCATCGTACACCTGCGAGCAGACGACCAGTGATGTACACGCAGGCATGAGCGATGAGTGGGGGAAGCAGAGGAGGGGATAGAACCCCTTTGACCGCTGTTTGCTTTCAAATCTCTACCTTTAGTTGGTGGGAATAATATTTTGATTGATTTTTTTAGGCTTTGAGAGGAAGGGGGGGAATTTAAATAAGTAACATACAGCAAGAGGAACTCCGGTCACCAGGTTCTTTAAGGTGGTTTGGTGATTTTAGAATTTTACCCATCTTTTTATATGACACAAAAAAACTTAGGATGGATTTGACGAGTGCAGCGCATGCAACTGCAGACAGACGTCAATTCCGTGAGTCCACCTCTCCCTCTTCACGGATGCAGCTCTGGCAGCCCATCTCTATTAGCGCCCGGCTCGGGGCTGCTGCGTGACCTTGGGCCACAGTCTTGCCTGCTGCCCGAGGGGAGGCAGGCAGCGTCCCTACTTCTACTCAACATGCGTCGCCGATCGGCCCTGCTCTTGCCCCCGTTGTTCTACCCTCCTGTCTGCCAAACATGCATGCGATAAAAAAAAATTGCAGGCAGCTGTAATTTTAAGTCGTCGTCCAGTTGCCAAACAGACTTTTGGAACTCAACACCCTGGCCTGTCATCGTGTACCCGTGGGAACTGCCTGCACTTCCCAAACTACAGCCTTCATCTGTGACAGCCTGCTGCCGCTGCTGATTCCAACATCCGTTTACAGATGCCACTCATTTACGGACACGACCCATCCGTCTGAATCTGCGTCATTGTGCGACCGGCACGATTGGAAGACTGCAACGTTGCTGAAGGCAGTTTCGTTTCCTTTAACTCAGTTGGCACTGTAAAGGGAACTTGTGGTGTGTTTCAAGGGAGCAAGATTCAGTTATTTGTGGTCCTCGGGCACAATAAATGGCCTTGCACCGGAACCTGTCTCGACTAGTCATTGACCAATTGTCAACCTTGTGCATGCTCTGGCGAGGAACCCATGCTTTTTAAACATCAGTAAACATGATTAAGCCATGCCTCTCGCAACTCAGCTGCCTTGTGGCAAGGTAGCCACAGAGACCCCAATGAGAATCACAACCCCTCATCACCCTTCTCGCGGAGGAGAGCACTATAATAGAGGGGGTAAGCTAATATCAGATTAAAGTGATTAGTTCATGCAGGTGAATGCATATGTCATACACAAAGAATAGTAAAGATTGGTAAATCAAATCCTCAAAGACCATAAAATCTTTTAATATTTGAAAGATTTGATTATCAAAGAAAAATATTTGAAGAAAAATGTGAGGAAGGAAAAAAAAATTTAGAATTTCAAACACTAGCACCTGTTTAGTTCACAAGGACTAAGTTATTTATCACCACAGAAGCTATCAAAGAAATGTCTGTATCTACCACCAGCTACAACGCTCTGGAAATGTTTGTTTAGCAATGCAGGAAACATGTTTGACATAAACAGAAAATATTTGTACGAGTCCTAAATCATTTTAAAAATTACAATTTTAAAGGGTTGAATGTTTTTCAAACTTATATTTCTGTGTGTTTTCTCAGAATTTTTTTTTTTTTCCTGTCCTGATTCTTGATTTCTATGTACATATTCAAGAGACACTTTTAAAGAAAATATATACGATTCAGATTTGAGAAGAAGTGGACTCGACCCATACCAATGTTTACAAACACCAACTTCAAAAAGTGTCGAACGGTTGGCACCATCCCCTGCTGAGTATCAAATATATAACAGAAACTGAACTTCAAACTTTGGCTTAGTCGAGAGAGACTTTATTCACTGGAGATGGCGTTGAAGAACATGGCCTGGACCCCGCCCACTCCAAGCGGGAGGCGACCACGGAGTGCGACCGGGGGGACACGTACCCTGGCCGGCTCGTGGGTTGTCTGACGCCCAGGGGACGGCTGGCGGGTCTGCCCATGGCTCCTGCTGGGGGCGGCGATGGTGTTCCAGCCCGCTCCGCCCCTGCGACACACCCCCGCCATGCCGCACCAAACATGCACTGTCCCAGACACTCGGCACTTACCAAACACAAAGATAACATTATCACGCAAGAGAAAAAAAAAAAAAAAACATATTTACCTGAATATAAAGCTATGATTTATTTTTACCAAAACTGTGGAAATTAAAAGTGGGGGTTACATTGTAATAGCAAAATTGTATCATGTCATTAGGGAACAGCTTAGTGGAAAAACTACAGGCTCTGCCTCTTTAATGTGTCACTTATGCCACTTTAGACTGCTGAACCTCCACGTGGTTGAAGAACTACACGCTCTGCCTGTAAACTGCATCACTCATGCCACTTTAGTCCGGGGCTTCCTGGAGCTCTGCACAGGCTGACAGACAAGAGATGCAGGATGAAGTGGAGAGTGCAAATGGAGTTTGTCATTCGGTTCCTTCTGCATTTGTTTACTGCTTTTAAACTACAGTCATAAAACACTTTTTTTTATTCTTCTAACTGTGGCTAGTAATTTAAAACAGACCCTTTAAATCACTCTACTGATGAAAGTGGCACTAGAAAGTGTGTATGTACGTACTTGAATTGCACTTTCCAATCCATAAAGTTTTTTTTTATAAACTCATAATCAAAAAGTTGGGGTTCCATTATATTCAGAATCACATTATTTTTGGGTAACTATGGTATTTAAGTATCTATGAGGCAAATAAAGAGATTTTAGCAGTGCAAGACAAGTGGTGGGAAAATGCTGGAGAAAATGATCACTAATATAGTAATTTAGCTTCCGTAATTTACATACAGACATTGCTCAGAATTGTCATAAAAATGCAAAACAAACTAAAACTACCACAGAAAGTACAGAAGGTATTCTATTGTAAATTAAATAATATAGTAAGGAAGAGTGCTATGTACTTGAATTGTGATTTCCAATCCATAAACATATTTTTTCATAAACTCATAATAAAAATGTTTGGGGTCCCATTATATCCAGAGTTGCATAACCTAAGCAACCTTTCACTTAATTTATTATTCCCCTAATTTCCAAGAAGCCATTCTTCTGCAGAATTACAAATTTTTTTTTAAATATATTTATAAACAAGGAAAAAAATATACTATGAAACATATATGGTGATGAAATTTATTTTATTAATAATATCTTTCTAAGTCCTAATGATGATATAAATACCAAAATACAATCTTTACTACCAAGTTTCCGCATACATGATTTATTTTGATCCTCAATATTATATCATAAGATAACCTATTTTATACTCAACACAACAAAAAAACTGCAACTACTTGAGCTTGACTTGTCTAGAAATTCATCAAGTCTGGATTCGATTCGAATATATTTCGAACCAAAAATTTGCAGCCTCATTCACCTCTGATCAAAACATTAATACGCGAGGCTAATTGGATGCAGTTATGCAAAAAGGAACCAACCCACATGAAACCTATTCTGAGTATTTTGAAGTTAAAGTTAATTATAAACTGTAATTCTCGTATTGATAACATAATTGTGGGTATAATTTTAATGGTCTAGTTCTAGTATAAATACTGAAATAATAATAGCAACGACGGTACGATCAACCTAGTACTATTTTAATTTATTTTCAAATAAAATATAACAAAAATTGTGGGTTGGTTGCTTTTTTGCATAACTACGTCCAATTCAGGTAAATACGGTATGTTCTCATGGTCAGGTCACGACAGGAATGCAGGCGACGTACGAGGCGGGCGCGGAGGGCGGGGGGGCGGCACGCTTGGCCGTGGCCAGCTCCTTGCTCAGCTCCTGATTGGCCCGCTGCAGCAGCCGCAGCTCCTCCACGAGCTGCTCCCGCTCCCCGGCCAGTCGCTCGCGGCCCTCCCGCTCCGCGTTGAAGTCCGACTGGTAGACCTCCACCTGCCGGCCCCAGCCCCCACCAGCGTCTCACACACGCTCATCTTTACCGCGGTGGACCTCTCCATTCCATTTCTTTCATATCCCGTGGATTTTGCCATGGCTGAACACTAGGCCAGTGTCTGGGCTCAATCGACATAATGGACTGTATAATTACTAATAATCACAAACTTCTACTGTCGCGCACGGCCGACCTACCGAAGTGAAAAACAAACGAGAACGAACTGGTCACAAGATGGCGTGGGAGCAGCAGCATCACGATTCCAACACTGCGGGCGGGAAATTCAAATTCAACATTTACACCCGGCCTGAACAGCCAGTGAGAATAAAACTTTTATAGATTAGATGAAATTTAAATACAAATACAGTTAAACCTTATTATAAATCTTCCCTGCGTTGTAAGCTTTAAAAAAATATTATGCACTAGATCGAACAACAATTCAATTTTTCCGTTTTCATAGATTTTCTCGGTTGATAAGCCTAAATTTCTAAGAACCTTAAGGAACTTACAAACAAGGATTTGCGGTATCAAAATATTCTCAGAAACAAGTACAACAGTGCCATAAAGAGTGGGGACAAATGTTTCAACATACTTAAACAAATACCTATTAAAGGGTTTGTGCAATAGCAATATATGAGGTGTATGATTGAAAATAGTAAAAAAAAAAAAAAAAAAAACCTTTTGAACTTTTTTGCCAATTCTTTTTTATGGTGGTTGCAAACTGTACCCTTATGATCAACTTATAAAAAAATTTAATTTCCAGATTATCAACTATCCCACAATCTGGATCACAGAGTATTATAAAAACATTGGCAGCATTGCTATAATTGTGTATTTACTAGGCCTGTGCGAATATTCGAATTTTCGAATATCAAAACGAATAGTTTATTATTCGTATTCGATTTTGAATAATAACACTTCGAAAAAACTAATATTCAGTCATTTACGAAAAAGGCTGAGTGGGATCACTGAAACCGGAAAACATTTCGGGATCACGGAGGTTTCTCTCGTTGGGTGGGGGCAAAAGTTCCGCGGGATTTTCGTAATGTTTTAGAATTATGTATGTGGAGTTATTCCACTACATCTGGCCATGTAAAGCCCGTTTGAACACAGTAATTCGAAGCGATAACTAACGTATTTTATGTAGAAGAATGTCGTCAGGTCGTTTAAAATAGATTTGAACTGTCAGCATACTGATAAAGATAAATACGTGTCTGTAAAATCCACACAACCGGGACGTTATAGGTGACAGTTTTCAGATTAGAGGGTAAAACATGGTTTGTCGGCACTGTAATTTTGTTCCGAATGTGCCGGCGAAGAGAAAGAGAATTGTACAGACCATGTGGAAAACATTAGGTCGCATACTCACAGCAAAGACTCCAAAAGCCTAACATGCTACGTCAATGTTTTTCAATAGGATAATACACAGTAAACGACCGGATGCAGGTGTAACCCCCCCCCCCCCTTTTCATACCCTTCTCACCCTTCCCAAATTCCTCACGTAGTGACAGCTCAGGCAATTATCCTGTCCCGCGCGTCAATAAAAACTCTTGCCAAGAACTTACTTAAAAGCTTGCGATCACGTTACATGGTGTACCAAGATTGTGAAGTAAATGTGTTTTCTATGATGGTAGATCCACGGTTCAAAGATTCACTAATTGAGGATGGAAAAAAAATATGGGTTGAAAATTTGTGCAGGGAGGTATGTAAGCTGTGTAAGCTGAACACAGTAGCTGAAACTATAACTGAGACAAGTGAGGAGAAGTCATCTCTGTGAGCCTACGTGAAACCTTCAACAGCAGCTCAGTCTACTCTTGCAAGCTACGAAGAAACTATCCAAGGAGAAGTAAACAAATATCTGGCAGCACCCTTAATCCCAAAGAATGAATTTCCTTTCAGTTTCTTGTCAGAGAAGGGGCGCACTTGTTTCCGAAACACAGCTGTGGTAGCAAGAAAGTACTTGTCTATACCTGCCACACAAGTGTGCAGTGAAAGACTTTTCTCAACAGCTGGCAACATTGTGACATGTAGAAGAGAGAGTCTACTCCCCGAAAATGTAGAGCAGCTTGTGTTTCTCCACAAAAATTTAAATTAGCTAATATGTAGTGATGTGACAAGACTCTTTTTAATACGGACTAATTACGTATAAAATTGGAGAACCTTACAATTTTAAGTACTGTCAGTTTTTTGATTCTACATACATTGTATCAGTAAATATGTACCTGTTATCATATTGTAATGTGATGTGATATAACATGTTTTATGGGATTTCAATTCTCATTCCAATTATTCAAACTTAATAATCGTATTCGAGAATAATTTGGTATTCGTATTCGAATTCGATTCGAACTAAAAAACTGATATTCGCACAGGCTTAGTATTTACTATTATGTATAAAATAGGAAAATGCAAAAAAATCGGTACCATTATAAATGAATTCTAAACAACATTAAAAATCTCTTCAGTTAAAATTTGCTTCAAAATAACTTTTTCCTAAAATTTAAAATGCTAAAAACTAACTAATATAGAAGTGCTGTTTTCATGCATCTCCACGGCTACAGCTATGCTTGTAGACCTGAGCAAAGCTTGGACTAAGTGAATCAAATGTAAGCTCTTTTTAATATTTGACATGACTTTGTCCGGAAATTTGATATTCGTTTTATCTGAAGCTTTGATTGTCTTGCTAAGCTTCGTGTCAGACTCAAAGCTTCGAGTTTGTGACGAAGCTCTGGTACGCTTTTATAAATGCAAAAAATTAAATTAATTTGTGGTTATCTTTTAAATTGAATGGTGTTAAATATATGAGAACAAACATTACAAATGTTAAAATTATTATTTTCAACCTAATTCCATTTCTAAATAAAATTATTTTTTATACAGCCATGCTGAGAAAAAAGAATTCACAGTTTGATTTGCTTTTGTGAATATTAAAAAATGGGGTGTGGCTGTGTCATGGACACGGCCGTGTGTTGTACGTGAATACGTGTACGTATCAGGTAATATTTTTATTTTAATAACATACGTATTCACTGTAACTATTTTACACTAATGTTTTATTTACGCAATCAATAGATTTTGACGAGAGCTTACCATTTGTAACTTAAGGCGATTGGTGCACGGTAAAAAACGGTCACAGGCCCGAAAGCAATGAATTTTGTATCATATGATCATTAAAGAGTCTAGATGCCTATGTGGGTGACTGTTACTATGTAGGGAGGTCAGGAGCTTAGTTCCAGCTCGTCAGTGGCGAGATGGCCTTCATACGGGAAGGGTGTCGCTGGCGGTCGCTCTGCGGCCTGCCATCTAGGAGGAATTAACAGAACCTCGGAGATTGTATCTCGCTCTCCCTCTAACACACAGCCGATACGGTTCTATCGTGCCCGGAGGAGGGGAAGGGGTTAGCAGGTTTTCCCTTTCACTCATCCTTCGCCATGGAGAGGCGAAATGAATTATTTATTTGTTCGCAACTGCGCACGTCATGTGGCTGAGAGCGCACATCTTCTCACTCAACTCACTCGTTCTCTCACACTATTTCAATAAATCTTTTCAAATCTTCAACATCAATACTTTAAACCATTGCGCTTCCTACGGATTAATTATATTTCATGCACGTGCCCGAATTCAGCTGCAAAAAAATAAAACGGGTAATCAATTTTTTTCTTCAAAAACCTTCCGAAACACTGTGTGTTAAAAAACATTCTGAAAGCCCATTTTTCTAGATAAATGGAAATTCTAAATCACCTACGCAACAAGGAAACATTGTGCTTTAATATTATGTAAAGAAAACACCTCTTAGTTTTATAGTTATGTAAAGGTGGTGTGATATGTTTTAGATGTCGCACCATCTTATCATCCATGTAGAAGAGTTACCCGAAAAGCTAACAAGACTATTGCCATGGAAATTGAAATATGGTTAAGGAAATATTTTTCAAATGTTTGTAAACAGTAAGCAACATATAAAAAATCTTATAACTGTAAAATTAAAATACAAACAACCATATAGCAAATTTAATTTCAATATGAAAAAGTCTACAATAATGTTTACAAGAAACGAAATTGCAATAGCAATACAATAATATCGCAATTTTGTTACATTGTTAACATATATATTATTTTTAATAAAGGCAATAAAAATGGCATACTCAATATTTGGAATACAATAAATACCTTAAGCCCTACATAATTGCTGCGATATTCACAATAAATGCTTTTCTTAAATATAGTAATTAAAAAACATCGTAAATAAATTATGAACATACATATTATGGTGAAGGAAAGTGGACACTATCACACTGAAAAATCTTAGAGGGTAGTTTTCCTCATCTTATTTCTTTCTTTGCGTTTTTGGTCTTGTTCGTTAAAATATTTCATGTTCAAATACTTGATACGCATATACGTTCTTGTCCTGACAAAACAGTATATAACTTATTCTGGATATTTATTTTCAGTAGTTCCGCAAAAAATTTTAGTCAGTGATTCAAAAATCCGCTCTTTTTTGCACAAATTGTTGCCATGAACATTATCAAAACACATTTCAGCGATCTTTATTAATTCCAAAAATTCATTAGTGGGACATTTTAAGTTACCCTTTGATTGTACATGTATCCAGCTATCGTCCTCCGAATTGAAATCCGTAGGGCCAAGGTCAGGATATTTATTTCTGAAACGATGAGCTATATAGCCAGAAACATATTTCAGCCCTTCAAGAGAAATTTCGTCACTTGAAAGGGACCTGGCCTCTAAATCTAAGACTATTTCTTCCATGTCTGCAAGATCTATTTCATTTAAAGGTGATTTCTCTTGAAATGTCTTTGTAAAATACATTTCCTTGCACAAAAGTAGTTCTGTAATTTCATTCTGATAAGCACTGTCCTGTTCCATTTCATTTGACGAAAAATCACTTACCAAACACATTTCGTCTGTCTTCTCATCCGTGTTTTTCCGTTCAGCAAAAACTGCTGCAGAATGTTTTCACAATATGTAGTTTATAATTCTGTATTTAAAGTAAATGGGTGACAGATGCGTATTTTATTACATGCTTTATATTAGCTTCACCTGTATGTTTGTTTGTCTGTCCGTCTGTAACTCTTTCGACTAAGAGTGAGTGGCTCATCAGTGTAAAATGTCCCACCAATTTCATCACGTTCGTTAGCCGAGCGGTCTAAGGCAACTTCTGAGACGTCAGCTTTCGTATTCAGCGATCGTGGGTTCTACTCCCGGCCACGCCGGAAAAAAAAATGTTTTTTTTTTCTGGTAAATTCTAAGATTATATCCATACATCTAACTGTAAATGATTCGGAGAGACTTTACCATTTCTTTGTGACGTTGCAACTCCAAATAGTTATCTCAGATGGTAATAGGTAGTGTCGGTAACTCATTTCCCTATGATAATTATACATAAATATAGTTTAAAAAACTAAAAAAACATGCTTTTAAAGAATATCAAACTAAAAAGTTAAAAATAAATATAGTTTA
This sequence comes from Bacillus rossius redtenbacheri, assembly GCF_032445375.1. Lineage (NCBI taxonomy): Eukaryota > Metazoa > Arthropoda > Insecta > Phasmatodea > Bacillidae > Bacillus > Bacillus rossius. Next base: position 28,906,206 of record NC_086343.1, on the reverse strand, counting down.
AAAAACTAAAAAAACATGCTTTTAAAGAATATCAAACTAAAAAGTTAAAAATAAATATAGTTTAAAAAACTAAAGAAACATGCTTTTAAAGATTATCAAACTAAAAAGTTAAAAATAATTTTAAAATTTAATTTATGACAATAGTATATAAGCAATACTAGTATAAATGAGAAAAAAGCATGGGGCGCTTAATATACAAAAAATATGGCACAAAGCGCCTCAAGTTTTTTTCCTCATTTAGTCATTTATACTAGTATTGCTTATATACTATTGTCATAAATTAAATTTTAAAATTATTTTTAACTTTTTAGTTTGATAATCTTTAAAAGCATGTTTCTTTAGGTTTTTAAACTATATTTATTGATGTTCCATACCTCTAATATACGGACAGAGAAAAAACCACTCTAACACATCTTAGTTCAGTTTAACTGTTAACAAATATTTAGGTTAACAGGTCCTATACATATTTCCGAATGTTTTACTGACTGAGTTATACTGGACATTAATTAAATTGATCGCTGATATTTATACTTTTAAACGAAATTTTGAGTTTATCATTTTAAGTAAACTCTAATGCGTTAAAAAGTGTAACGCAACACTACACACAGGTAGTGATGTCTGGTGCACTGCCCTATGCACATTAGTTAACAAAAAAATAAAATGAAATATTAATTACTGATAAATAATACCTTGATGTCGTGATACAAGTAACACATGCTTATCTGATATTTATTTCAATTAGAATACGAAATAGGAAGATAAAATAATTAACTGATTTTAAGACTGATTTATTACTTACACAGTACAGTGCATTTTGAAGACAAATGGGTTTAAGAAGCGAAAATCGTACTTGATTAAAGGATGGTATGGTGTTCGGTATATTAAGGTTTCCCTCAAAGTAACGGTTTCAGAATGCTTTTAAGATATTACTTACATCCCAACATAAGTTTAAAACATTTCTCTTAAGAGTGTGCTTCGTAGCATTAAAAAATGTGCCTTAATTATTTTGCAAATTTATCATTGTTATGGTGACGATGTCAGGGGTTTTCGTAATTTTTTTTTAGAAATATAGTACAGTATTAGCAACTACGTTAAGAACTGTTATTTTATTCACACAGAGAAAAGAAATACAAAATGCTAAAATTTGGCGTTTGTCTTTTTATATACTATATAGGTTTGTTATTATATGTGTGTTGTAACATGTATAAAAATGTTAAATATATTCAACAATATTTGGTAATTATATATATTAAAAAACTTTTATGTACGCGACTTGAAACGACGTGAAAGGTTTTCAGTCTATAAAGGCCTATTCTATGATTTTTTTAAAATTATTAATTCTTATGCAAACAATTAATAAAATTGGAAGTTTCTTACATTGTCAGTATATGCATAGCATTACAGTTATTCCAAACAATTCTCTACCAGTGTTTACCTAAGGTTTGCATGTTACGTTTGTTCTTCTACTAATACACGTATATTACAAGAGGTTTGTAATAGATTAAATGAGGTAAGTAAGAATTCGTTTTTATAAACGTTGTGTATGAAATTATAAATTTTGAGATGTATAATAACAAAAAGAAGTGCGTTCCGAAGACATATGTCGGTAGTGTTACCCACTGAAACATTATTCCCACTTCAACTCTCTGTAAAAATAAAAGTATGGGGTTGAATGCGCCAAAAGGGGTATATAAATAAAATTTGAGGCTTCTTCCTTATTTCATACACTAGTGTCCCCCACTTACAATTACAAACAAAAATTTTTCCTCGATGTTGTAATTTACTCTGCGTAATCACAAAAAATTTTGGCAGTAAATAAGTATTTAATTTTTAAAAATGAAAGCATTCATGTTTCGAAAAAAATATTAAAGCGATGTGGGGAAAAATGTTTATAGATACGCCAGTAAAATTTTCAGTTTGATTGTTTTGATAGTTCCAGAGCTGTTGCGAGTTTAGTTTGGAAGATTCTTCGGCCGCGCGAGGCGTGGTTGGGTCTTTTTCATTTTCTTTCAGCGTAGGAAGCTGATACCCGGCTTCACTTCGCATCCTCTGCTTGCCTTCCCTTGTCCTCTCCAGATGTATTACTGTATATTAGCTCCATGAGCGCGACCTTGACAGACCCTTCGTTTCTTCTGTCTCCTCTCTCGTCATCCCTCTACACCCCATTCTTCCCCCTCCCCACCCGCAGGCTGCGGCCCGCCGGCCTGAGCTCCGCCGGACTACCTGGTTCCGACAAGCGCCGCCCTCAGCGCCACGTCGCGGGGACATTCTTCCCGGCGGCGAGAGTTTTACACGCAGCACTAGAACTGTCACTCCAGAGGGCATGTTTTGAGTCGGATCGTATCAAAAACAAAAGGATATGAAAATATATTCATAACTCAATAGTGTTCTGCCAATTATGTTTTCATTTTCATTTAAATTTATTCTTTAAATCGCTCCTGAAGTAGTCCAGCAGTGATCAATGGAAATTGTCAATATTAAACTGTAATTTTGACGATGAAATTTTTTTCTTCTTACTTTTATATGTGCAGAAACCTATTCGTACACTCGTTTCTTGAACTATACTTAAGTTTAACATAATTATGTGTTTTCTAAATAACTCTGGCTTGGAATAAAAATAAATGCATTTAAAATGACATAACTCAGTAAAAAAAAGTTTATTAAAAATATCCTAGGTATATTATGTCTTAAAAAGAAGCATCAAAAACAAATATGTACAGTTAAATTAGTTTTGTCGTAATATTTTCCATGCACCAATCGCCTTAAACTATCGTCGTAGCTTCTCCGAGTCAAAAGTTATACTAAATGGAAAACTCGAAACGCAGCAAAATGACCTCAAAACCGCGGTGCTTCCCCCTCCACAGCGCGCGATGCGTCACAGTCCTCACTTAACATAACAAAATCTTTGATCCTTTAGCTATCCAGTGGTGTAATTAAATTTTGGATGGAGATGATAGCTATGTAGCTGCAACACCAAACTGTATACCCTGATTTCGTTATCATATGGAAGAAATTTTAAAGACGTATTCACATCAAAAAACATCTGATGTGATATTCACGTTGCACGAAGCAACAAGTGGCCTAGTCTACGTCCGTGCACCGACCTGGGCCTTGAGGATCTCGATGCCCTCGTTCTCCAACTGCAGCTTCCTGAGCTCGGCGTCCCTGGAGGCCAGCGCCTCGTCGCGCTCCACCAGCCGCGCCGTCAGCCGGTCCAGCTTCTCCTGGAAGCCCTGCGCCTGCGACTGCGCGTAGGCCGCGCTCTGCTTCTCGCTGCCGCGCAGGCCGTCCAGCTCCCGGGACAGCTCCTCCTTGTCCGACGCCAGCCGCTCGCACTGGGCCCGCAGCTCCGCCAGCTGCCGCCTGCGTCACCGGGACGTGCTCCTCGCAACTCACAGCACGTGTTCCTCGCAACTCACAGCAAGGCGGGACAGGACGTGTTCCTCGCAACTCACGGCACGGCGGGGCAGGACGTGTTCCTCGCAACTCACGGCACGGCGGGACAGGACGTGTTCCTCGCAACTCACGGCACGGCGGGACAGGACGTGTTCCTCGCAACTCACAGCACGGCGGGACAGGACGTGTTCCTCGCAACTCACAGCACGGCGGGACAAGACGTGTTCCTCGCAACTCACAGCACGGCGGGACAGGACGTGTTCCTCGCAACTCACAGCACGGCGGGACAGGACGTGTTCCTCGCAACTCACAGCACGGCGGGACAAGACGTGTTCCTCGCAACTCACAGCACGGCGGGACAGGACGTGTTCCTCGCAACTCACAGCAAGGCGGGACAGGACGTGTTCCTCGCAACTCACTGCACGGCGGGACAGGACGTGTTCCTCGCAACTCACGGCACGGCGGGACAGGACGTGTTCCTCGCAACTCACAGCACGGCGGGACAGGACGTGTTCCTAGCAACTCACGGCACGGCGGGACAGGACGTGTTCCTCGCAACTCACGGCACGGCGGGACAGGACGTGTTCCTCGCAACTCACAGCAAGGCGGGACAGGACGTGTTCCTCGCAACTCACGGCACGGCGGGACAGGACGTGTTCCTCGCAACTCACGGCACGGCGGGACAGGACGTGTTCCTCGCAACTCACGGCACGGCGGGACAGGACGTGTTCCTCGCAACTCACGGCACGGCGGGACAGGACGTGTTCCTCGCAACTCACGGCACGGCGGGACAGGACGTGTTCCTCGCAACTCACGGCACGGCGGGACAGGACGTGTTCCTCGCAACTCACGGCACGGCGGGACAGGACGTGTTCCTCGCAACTCACGGCACGGCGGGACAGGACGTGTTCCTCGCAACTCACAACACTGCCAAAGCTTTGTTTCTTTAAGTAACGCTCCGACGGCAAAAACATGTGCAACAATCAGAGGTAGGGTGCTCAATGGTGGTGAAGGGGGAGGAGGCTTAGGAATTATGGGTTTGATGGCATCTTGGCATTATATTAGTGACAACATTTTGTGCTGGTTTTTTTAGGCCAATTTTTAAAAACCAAAATTTCCATATTAATTTTTTTTCTCTTCATAATGAGAAAATACAATTCAACAAATTGGACACTAAAGTGATTCTTAATATTCATTTCACCAAAATACATTATTCTGACTGTGATTTCAGTACCTTATGGGTTATGGCGCATTAACTTGCATTTCAGTGTTATATGGTTTACTACAGTAAAACAACGTCTCTAATAGAGCATTCTCGCATATTTATGCACATTTATTATCATAAAAAATTAAAACCTATTAAATAGATCAACTGCTTTCAATATTTCATGGTAAGATACTTAAAATGTGTACATAAGAGAATTCTACTTTCATTGATGTAAGTTAAAGAAAAAGCTGCCACGAAAAAATTCAATATTTCCATAGTTCATTAGAAAGTAATAAATATGAAAATTAAAAGAATCAGCTAAACATTTTTAAAACTGCAATGTCTTAAAGCTAAGTTTTTTTTACTACGATGTTAAAATCCCAAAATCGGTATACCTATGTTTACTCGTGATGTTTCTCTGTAGGTTGTTAGCCAGATCTGTATAGTGTTAGCTATAGACTATAATAATAATAATAATAATAATTGTTATTATTATATACTATTAACTTTAAAAAAATTAACAAAATCACACTTATACTTAGTATATAATATTTTAAGTTATTTAAATAACATCCTAAATTAAAAATATATGAAATGTTCTATATTTTAATTGAAAAAACAAGTCATTACGGCAAATTTTGTGTAATTTTGTGTTCAGCCTTGCATTTTGGTGTTATGTGGCATATTGACATTAATTTTGGTGATTGGCGGTGTTTGACTTCCTTCCCGATGTTTGGAGGTTTAACTTCAATTTGCTGTTATTTAGCTTTTATCGCTATTCACAATATAACCTTACCTCTAGACATCACACAAGAGTAAGACACCAACTTAAATTCTTACTTAGAGAATTTAAAAAAACCAAGGGAAAAAATAAATTAAAATGGTCGGCCAGTATTCGAACCTGCATTCCCTGGGATGAAAGTCCAGGGTCTTACCACTGCGCCAACTCAAATTATAAATGGTTAAGTATAATGGGTAGGGTAAGATCTGAAAACCTGAGAATCAATTCTGTGTTCTTCAAACCGAGTTATACCGGAGGGTTAGGTTGGAAGCCAAGAATCTCCCCAGTGAGAACCTGGGTAGTCACGGTCACCAAAGACATTAAGACATCCAGATCAAGGCATATGCAAGTAGAGGTGAAAGGGGTGATGACCATCTTAACGCTTGGGTCTCATACGCCCCGATTATTCTTTTATAGTGATGGGATTTTCGATACTTCGATACCTCGATACCTTCGATACTTGACGGTATCGCAAAGTATCGAGTATCGAAACTGTAAGTTCGATACATTTTTTCGATACCGGAATGCTTGTTCATTTGTATTGAATTAAGTTTTGAGTCGCCATCGTAAAAAATACAACTACAGTAGAACCTCGATGATACGTTCCCGTTTCATACATTTTCCAGTGTCATACGCCAAATAATTTTGGTCCCGCCGAAAGTACTATATTTACAATGGTTTACTTTCCCGGAACATACACTTATAAAATCATTAATTTCCCGTTTCATACGTTTTTACGAAGTGGAAAATTCTAAAAATTCACAAATTTTTTTGTTATATTCCTCCTGATAAATTACTTTTTAAAGCTTTTATTTTGAAAAACATTCATTGTTTACCTTTGCAAACGTAAGAAAATAACTTTATCGCACCATAGATATGGATAGTATCAGGAAGACTGTGCACTTCGCTATTAGCATCTATGGCCAGTGCCAAGCGAGACTAGTGGCGCAAACTAGCAATGATTATGAAAATGGTGCACGCGCTTTACCAAGGCACGGATCTCATATTTTGTGCATTCATTAATCTTTGAACTGAATATACCCATTTGTTATAGTTTTCTTACGATCGGATTGTTTTGTATTTTACGTTTCTCAAGTTAAAATTTTATTGAAATTGGTTCTGTTGCAAAAAGTTGTTTGTAAAATGAAACAAACAAGCAAAAATTTCTGATTTTCTTTTTACAATAGCCTAATTTTTTTTTTCTAATTTAGGCTTTGTGACTATTCCCCCCCTCCAAGAAAGGACTTCATAACATTTTGTAAGGTCACTGTTTCTCATGTCAGCTTTACTTGATTATGGACTGTATTTTACATTTCTGGTGGTTTTATTATATGTATATATAATTATGAATTCATATCTTTCTAGGGATGGTCGGGTACCCGAAATTTCGGGCAGTGTTTCGGGTATCAAGTATACCCGAAATTCCGGGCGGGTATTTCAGTGCCCGAAAATATCGGGCACCTTGGAAAACGGCAATACCGCACGGCGCAAGTAAACAAAGCTTCTTTTTTTTGGAACGCGCGGCAGCTGCAGGAACATGCCACGCCGTCGCCGTCCCGGCACCAGCCGGTGAAGTGAGTGTGCGTGAGAGATAAGATAAAGAAGGTGCCCAGTCAGCAAGTGTGTTTGTGGGAGGGGGAGACAGATATAAGAGAGCGAGCCCTGCAGCAAGCGGAAGTGGTCAAGGTCAACATTTACCGTTAATCTCGCTGGCTGACTAACGATGCAGCTGGTCGCCCGCCTCTCTCTCTCTCACACACACACACGCGCGCGCGTACGCACGGCGGATGCTCACTGCTCAATAGTCACAAAGTAGTGTTCAAGGCCGGTGGATCTGCTTGCTGTGTGCGAGAAGGATTATAAGCTGACTTTAATCACACACATTGTAGTTGCGTGGCATTTACAGAAAGTGGTTGTGAATTGTTTCTATTTAATTCATGTCATTATTTTACCAAAATGGATACCAGTGGAAGTGTAGGTCAAACAATCAACAGTGACAATGAACCTTCAAGCAGCTACCCAAACACAATTTAGTTAATAAGCACTTTATTTCCAAGATTAATATGCACTCTATTTTTTAGTTTAATGTTTAACTTTCATATCAGTGCGGTATAGTAAATAAATAAAAACAGTTCAGGTTTGTCACTGCAAACTTAAGTACGACTATTTTATGTTCAAAATTTATTTCATTAACTGATTTTGATGCCCGACCGAGATTGCCCGAGTTCGAAAATTTTGGACAATTACCCGCCCGAGCCCGCCCGAAGTCAAATTACACATTATGTATTTAAGTTTAATCTGACATTGTACTGGTATGCTAGATTTTGAATTTATATAGTTTAAAACTAATTTATGTTATTTGTAATAATTGTTACTTAATGGGAAAAAATTTTTCCCTGGAGTATCGAGAGTATCGAAAGTATCGAACTGAAAAAACAATACAGAATCGAGTATCGAAAGTGTGGTATCGTCCCACCTCTATTATTTTATATCATTACTTTTAATAAAGGGCAATTTATAAAATTTTTAACTCCATACCTCCATTGCACTTTTTGTTTTGCCATAAAAATTTTCAACAGATATACACTTAGTGTAATATAATGTGTGTAAAAAAGTTATGCAAGTCTTTATCTTTGTCATTATCATTGCTTGTGTGACTTTTTACGCCCACAAAATGAATACGTTGAAAATATTTGTGGCATAACAACAGATGCAAAGTATGTATTGAGTTTGAATTGTAGAAATACGTAACACTTTAATTACTGCACAAAGATCGCCATCAACCCTGCAGATCAGAAATTTTTTCACGACATCCACAGAGGCTAAGCCGATGACGAAAAAGAAAATGAACAGTTCTCCAAACAAAAATTGATCAAATTAGGTTTAGCCTGCACGTACCTCAGCGTCTCCTCACTGGCAGACGGTTGCTCTTGTTTACTTGCAGCCAAGGTAGACATCTGCAAACACAACACACACAAATTAGGCTGATGCACCTGAGGTCGTCAGACGTGACAACATGACATACAGCAAGGAACCATCCAAGCATTAGCTTTGAGTGGTTTGGTAAACCAAGTTTAACAGGTAGCAGGATGGTTGGACCAGTATTCCAATGTATAATCTTGCTCTATGCTAGAGAGAAAACAATGATTAATTTTAAAGTGTGTCATTTTCACTAAAAAAAAAATGGGGAAAAAAAGTTCATCTGCAATACAAACAAAAAAAAATTTTTGAATTACCTAATAATTACAAATTAAAACTATAGCTGATGTTGCCTTAAACTTATCCACGGTGTCCCCATAAATCTGTAATAAAATTTTCCAGCTAGCCCCTTACTTTCCATGAATAAAACTAAAAAATTTCCCTTACAAAAAATTCAAACAGAATCTTGCGCACACAATTTTAAAGTATGAATGACTATGGACTAAAGCACTATCGGAAAAAAAATTCATACACAATCTGGAAGATGGCAGATTTAGCATGGAATTTTCCCTATAAATTACTACCACTGGGGAATTTCCGTTCCTTTATCCAGGATTTAAAATAAATACACTGACTTCCCCAAAAAAATTCCAATTTCCCTTACTTTACAGAATGTGAACACCCTGTTTCTAGTCTTGTTCATACACAAAGTATACATGTAGCTTACTTTTCACACACTTCCTAATACAGTAAAAGGTCATTAATCGGGCACATTCGGAAACATGGCTTTGCTGCGTTAGCTATTTTGCCAGATTATTGACTGTCAATATAGTTCAAACGGGAATACTACATATGAAAATATAAAATGGTACCTCCTAGAATACAGCAGAAACTGCACTGAAAATTAAAACTTATAGATAGTAACTGAGGACATCGGTCCTATAGATGATATTTTTAAAACTTGCCTAATGACAGTAGCAAGAGGCGATGTTGGTTTATGAGTAAACTATACGGTACAAGAAAAATGCATTTATTAATAACATTTTTGCAAAACTAAAACTTTATTAAAACAAATAACTAATGCAACCTAAAACTTAGTAATACTAGTAGTTGCTTTAAAAATAGTCTTTACCTACGCACAATCTGTTATTGATGTCATGTACCGGTTGGAGTAAACATTAGAGATATCTGTTAGTTTTTCATCAATGCACTCCTTTCACTCACGAAATAAACTGTCTTGGGGATTGAAATACAAGTCCAGAGTGTGGGACAGGATCACTGAACTTACTTCAGCTGTAGCGCTGTCTTACTAACCACCTGTTGCAGTTGGCCTGACTGGAAGGTCGATAAGGCCTGCCACGGACACCATCCACTCCGACTCGTAGAAATTGCACTGTTTTTGCGAGTGGCGAAACTGTTCACCTGCTATACAATGATGTTCGTCAGTGTACTATTTGATTGTGTGCTCACATTGTCTATCCTGAACGTGCACCGACCATCGGCCACAGCAGTCAGCCAAACTCCCGTCGCCGCACACGCCACGCCTGCTACCCTCGCGAGTCTTGAGTCCCTCCGCGCCACCGCAAACTCTTTACCGCCAAGGCCAGTATTGCCTCCTGACATCACCAGAGCAAGTGCCCGAGATCGGCGTGGAAATAAAACCATAAAATCTTGTCTCTTCTTATAAGTAGGCCTATCTAATAAAATAGTAGATACCAAAATAAAGATTATTGTCCACAACTTACCTTGCTCATAACTAGAGACATGCAAAATTCGCGGATTCATTTCGCGATAGGCTAGCATCAAAAACTACTTTACCTTCGTACCGCTTCTGCGATGGGCCCACATTATATCCGGGAAACTGTGAGCCAATGGGAAACACTGAACCAAGAAAGTGCCGAATTACGGACAGCCTAGTCGAGACGTCTCACGCGTCAGTGGCCGATGAACAGGTGTCATTTCCGCGAGTATTTAAAGAACTGTGGAGTCTATCCTAGAGGTCGATGAATCCGCGAATTTTGCAGGTCTCTACTCGTAACGATAAAGTGTGAGTGAACTTAAAACAGGAAAACAGAGCCTCGATCGTGCCGGATCAAAGACCTTTCACCGTACCACGGCCCCTGTCTGGCCAGGGGACCGACCTGCTCGCGGAGCGAGGCCTTGTCGCGCCGCTCGTCCTCCAGCCGGGCCCCCAGACGGGCCACCTCAGCTTCCAGCCCGGCGCGCTGAGCCCCCGCCCGCTCCAGGTCCACGCCCAGCTGGCGGCGGGCTCGCTCCGCGGCCTCCAGCCGCTCGTTCACCTGCCGCAGCAGTGACACCAGCTCCGCCTCCTTGCCGCTGGGAGACTCCCGGCTCGGCCGCCGCCTGCCCAGCTCCTCCGCCGCCCGCCTCAGCTCTGCGTTCTCCGCCTTCAGCTCCGCGTTCTCCGCCTGCAGCTGTCGCAACCACGCCGCCCAGCGTCAGCACGCCAGGTCGGCAGTCACGTGCCCACGGTCCGTCTCACAGTTAGCCAGATTGAAACTACCTAGCTTGGCAATTTTTAAATTCCAATTTGTTTATTAAAATAACTTAAATTTTTTTTTTAATTTTACTATTTGGTAATTTTTCTAAGATCATAAAATATTGTCTATTGACAGTACAGTAGAACCTCATATTTACGTACCCGCGATATACGAATTCTCGCAATTAACGTATTTTTTTACATGCACTGTCAATTTCCCTATACTAATAATAATAATGCATTCTTTTCCCACCTTGTGCAAAAGCATTTCCCACTGTTTATGTAGAATTAGTGCTGTATTTCGTGGCAAACCATCGAAAAATTTAGAGAAAACAATAAATTCTCAAAATGAATAGCGTGAAGTTTAATTATTAAGCGTTACTGCATGAGTGTATGGTCACCACAGCTTCGTTCGCCATTGTAAACAACTTACTTTTTTTTGTGCCACGTGCTATTGTACACCATACGGCCATGAACCAAACGTATGGTGACATAAACATGAAAAATAATAAGTACTTTTCTTAGCGTTCCCCTTTAATCTTAAATGTATTATGCATGAAAATAAAAGTGAAAACTCACATTTTAAATACACAAAAGAGCAGATTACTGTTCGATTATTAAAATAAGTTTTAAGCAATGTGAGTTTCCTATAAATATGGAGTCTTCGTGCATATTCGGCGATGTTCATTTTACACATTAGCAACATTCTGAAAAGTCAAATGGCTGCAATGAATATCCAAACAATGCAATGGCAATTTAACTTCTATTCCTCAACGTAAACAATTATATTGATGGTGGTAGCTATCGTGTTATAGTATTATTTCTCAAAAAATCTGAAATTAATAAAACTTTAAAACGTAATTATCAATTGTGTTACAAAATTTCAGCACCAAGTGGCTACATCAAGATGCTTCAACATTCTCATCTCTTACACAAGAACCGCAAATTTCATGTTTAACTTTCGGCAATAATGAAGAACGGGGATATTGGATATATTTATAATTTTAATTATGTGAGATAGTGAAGTTCTAGTTAATATATAAAAACGTAACCGTCTCTGACACATTATTTAGTGTGGTATTGTGAGGTGGACTGCAGCTTACCCCCATGCCCTGATAAAATGGCAGTTAAGCCACTTTTTTCCAACTTTGATAGCAGTATTGTCTACAGCCAGGGGGCTGTTATTGGCTAGGAACTACTTTCTTGCGCCCTGATCCACTTAGTTTTAGCGTGAAACTTTTGCGTGTGAACTAACTTGTAGGACGTCAAGAATAGTGGTTAAACATTTTCTGAAATTAGACTTTGTTAGAATAAGTGAGCTTGCTAAACAGTGGTGAAGTCAAATTCCCTTTTTTGGAGTGTGGCGGAGGGATACGGACGGCCGGCGGAAGAGAGGACGGAGGAAGAAGAAGGTCAAGATGGAGGAGGGGACGCTGTGAGAAAACGTGGGTGTAAGGTGCACAGGGGAGGAGTAAGGAAGCGAGACTGAAAAAGGACTGGATCAACGTGTTGCGAGTTGGTTGAGTGGAAGTGATGCGACAAACTCTTGTGTAGCCATTTTTCGGTAACCACTGAACCGCTGGAAAATCCCTTTGGTTGGGGAGTTGTGCAACAACCAATGGCGCCCGAACAAACGTGAGTCGGGGGTGGAAAACGTTACAACTGAGCTGGCGCCCGAACAGGGACCTGAAGAAAGAAGTATTCAGGGAGAAATATGGCTGCGAGAGAAGAGAAACAAAGGAGAAGCTGCGTGTAAGGTATTCCTGAAACAGGATGATTAAGGTCAGTGTAATTTGCCATAACAAACATGAGTGAAGTGCCGATACGAGATTGGATGGATGAGCTGTGTTCCGCGGGTTTTTGAGGGAGTTGTGTTTTGCGGAGGAAAGAAGTAACTGTCACATGGTGTGGTTTTCCGTCGAGCCGAGCTCCTGTGAAACAATAGTTGGTGTCCTTTGTGTTCTATAACTATGGCCGTCTGCCTGTTATTCTTGTCCTGCTTTCAAGTGTTTTGTGGATCAGGGTAAACATAGTTACGTAATTAGGAGTTATATAACTTATGTGCAAGTGGTTTAATATTGTAAACACAGGAGACAGTCATGGCCCCAGTAGATACTCGTAGCGGGGGCGCGAGGGGTGACGCAGAACGGAGTAACGGGAATGAAAAGGATTTGGGGATAACCGCTGAAGGAGGGGAAAGTAGGGGAAGGGAGAGAGATGGTGAAGGGGCTGGCGCGAGCGTTGTTAGCCCACCCAGTGCGGCCGACAGCACACCGCTATCTCCGCAAGGTAGCGAAAGTAGTGAAGTTATGGACATGTTGAGGGAAATTATCAAAGGTCAGCAATCATTCCAACTAACGGTGGAGAACAAATTTCGTGAACAGAATAATCAGTTTATTGGATTGCGGGAGGAAATGAGTGCTTTCAGAAAAGAAATGAGGGAGGAAGGAGATAAAGTGATGGCTAGGCAGATTAGCTTTGAGAACTCCTGTGAACTGCGTTTAGGTGAGGTTGAAAATCGCCTGAGAGTAGTAGAAAGTGGGCAGGAACAGGGAGAGGGAAGGTGGATGGAGGTCAGCGGACAAGTTGCTGAGCATAGCCAGGAAATAGCAAGGCTTGGGAATAAAATGTTAGCGCTGGAACAGGAGGTCAGGGTGCAGCCAGGGGAAAGTGAGCCTGTTAACCGGAGTCGAACAAGCAGGCTGGGAAGTGCAGCAGTAGAAACAGCTACCTGTGAAAGTCAGGGGGAAGTAAAGAAGCGGGGAGAGACCAGGGAGGACAACACAAGTAGGGGCGGACGTTGTGCACCACAGTACCACGATCGTGACATACCGAAGTTCACCGGGAACGGAAATGTACACCCGCGTAAACATACCAGCAACCTAAAGGAGTTTTTTTCTATGTATGGTTGTGGGAGTGAGGAGAAATTGGTAGTGGCCAAGAGGTCAATAACAGGGGGTAGTAGCAACTGGCTTAGGCTCTGTGACCACCGAATGGCAAATTTTGCTGACTTCGAGCGTGAGTTTACCGCGGAATACTGGGACAAGAGAATTCAGGGAACTGATAGAGCTGAACTGTACCGGGGACGGTGTGTTGAAGGGAGCCTGGAGAGCCATCTGAGTAGTGTGGTAGAAAGAGCCAGGTACTATGACACGCCATTAGGTGAGGAGGAAATAATAACCATGATTTACACACAGTCACCACTGCGGGTGCAGGAGGCATTAGTGGGCAAGGAAATCACGACAATTGAGCAACTTAGAAAAGTGCTGAAGGAGTTGGATAGGCTCAGTGTGCTGCGTGAGAAGGGGGGAGGATTTTACAGGACAGGAAATCGTGACACAGACCATCGCTTAGAGCGAGGGATGGGGGGAAGCAGCGGAGGCCAAAGAGGCGACGGATGGAGTGGAGAAGTGCAGGAGGGGAGGGACGCCCAAGGTCACCCCGGGAATGTGAGGGGGGAAGGCAGGGAAGAAGGCAGGCCAGCTGATGGCAACAGCAACTGGCGAGGGGGTTGGCAAGGAGGGGGGAGGGACAGATGGAGGGGTGGAAGGAAGGGAGACTGGGCGACAACCGGTGAAGGGCGCGGAGCAGGAGAGAGGACAGACAGAAATCAAAACAATGAACACAAGGACGGTGCTGTTCCGGGAAACGGAGAGGGTCGCCTAGCCTAAGCTGCCAGGTTAGGCAGATCCACACTGATAGGAGGCAGTCTGTTGACCGGGCAGAAACCAGTGATAGTATTGATGTAATTTTCACTGACGATAGAAGTTTTTTATTAAACGAGGCAGAAACTGTAGTGAAAGGCAGAGTCGTTCCGGAACTGGCATGCAAAGTAGGAGACCAGGGTGTGGCAATCTTGTTTGATTCCGGGTCAGAAGTGTCTGGTGTGTGCGAACAGTTTCTGGTGAACTTAAACAGGTTAGGATATGAGTTTCCAGTACTTCCGGTGCCGCAGTTAACCATAATAGGAGCAACAAGGGGAAAAAGCAAGAAAGTAAAAAAACAGGTATATCTGAATTTCAAGATAGGGCTAGATGAGTATTTTGCAAACTGTTTGGTCATCCCACAGTTAGCTAAGGAAATAATAATTGGCATTGATTTCATGGCAACGCACGAGGTAGTAGTAAGCTTTGTGACAGGGAGTATTTTCGTAAGCACTAAAGAATACAGTATGCTGCAGGGCACAACGGTGTTCGAGCGGGGTGGGGGGTCGCTGCGAGTGCAGTACGTAGAGGAGTGGGAGAAGGGGAGAGAGGAGAGAGAACTAGCGCTTGCTGTAGGAGGGGAGGAGATAATCAGGAGCCATGTGTCCTTGAGTGGCTGGGAGGAGAGGTTGGACAGTGTGTTGGCGGCCTGTGAGGAGGGGAGTGAAGGGGAGAGAGAGCAGCTGCGGGAAGTACTGCGCCGCTATAGCGATGTGTTCAGCGACGAGCCAGGGCTGACAACCGAGTATACTGCAACCATACCGGTGACCAGAACCACCCCATTCAAAGGGAAAAGTTACCCAATACCTAGAGCATGCAGCGAGGAAGTGGAAAGACAGATCAAAGAAATGGTGGAGAAGGGTATTATAGAGCGGGGGAACAGCCCATTTGTCATATGTAAGGAAAAGCGACGGGAGTGTACGAATTTGTGTTGATTCCCGGGGGGTGAAAGATCATATTGTGCCTGACAGGCAAAGCCCGGTCGAACCTGATTCCCTGTTTGAATCATTTTACGGCAGTAAATATATCAGCACGACCGACTTCACAAAAGGGTATTGGCAGGTACCACTGAAGAAGGAAGATAGGCCGTATACAGCTTTTTTGTACAGAGGGCGGTCGTATCAATTTAAAGTGCTCCCTTTTGGCCTACCAAATAGTGTT
Source organism: Bacillus rossius redtenbacheri (assembly GCF_032445375.1). Classification (NCBI taxonomy): domain Eukaryota; kingdom Metazoa; phylum Arthropoda; class Insecta; order Phasmatodea; family Bacillidae; genus Bacillus; species Bacillus rossius. The sequence goes on along the minus strand of NC_086343.1, from coordinate 28,890,538 downwards.
GGGGAGTTCTGCAGAGCGGTGGATGTTTCGTTGGGACCCGAGCTAGAGTCAGTGGTGCATACTTATGTAGATGATGTTCTGATTGCCACAGAGACGTTTGAACAGCATGTACAGATTTGGGATAAACTGTTGTGTAGGCTTAGAGAGGTGAACCTGACACCTAGGTTATCTAAGTCAAAGTTTCTGAGAAGAGAAGTAAAGTTTTTGGGGTTTCAGCTCAGTGCAGAGGGGATCAGACCGGACCCTGATAAAGTAAAGTTAATAAAAGATTTTCCTAGGCCACAGTCAGTCAAGGAGCTGAAGGGATTTTTAGGGTTGTGTAATTTTTACCGGCGGTTTGCCGAAAGATTTGCTGATACTGTGGAACCATTACTCAGGTTATTAAAGAAAGGTTGTAAGTGGCAGTGGGAGCAGGAGTGTGAAGACAGTTTTGAACGAGCAAAGGCCTTGTTTATTGACAACTGTATAGTAAGGCATCCTAACATGAGCAAACCTTTTTTTTTGTGCACTGATGCATCCAGTTACGGAATAGGGGTGAAGTGCTTTCAACGAGGCAAGAAGGGGGAAGAGGAGCTTATAGGGTTGCTGAGTAGGACGCTGAGCCCTGCGGAGCGTGCGTATACAGTCACTGAGAGAGAGTGTCTGGCCGTAGTGTGGGGTTTGGGAAAGCTGCGTAATCTGTTGTTAGGTAGCTCGGTTGTGGTATTATCAGACCACCATTCGCTTTCGTTCCTTATGTCTTGCAAGTTAATGGGAAGCCGGCTAACACGCTGGTGTTTAGCAATGCAGGACTATCGACTAGAGATAGTGTATGTGAACGGGGGTGAAAACCAAGATGCTGATCTGTTGAGCCGCACCGTGATAGAGGGGGAGGAGATAGTGCTGGAGGAAAAACCACGCACGGGACCAGTGATGGCGGGGATGACCTTGGAGCGAGACGAGATCTTGGTGGCTGAGTTTGGTCAGCTAGGGGAACGGCAGAGAGAGGATCCTGTGTGGGGTGATGTGATCAAGTCATTGGAAACCACCAGTCAGGTGGGAAGTAATGCAAGGGCAGAAAATTTAAAGCAGTGGTATTGTTTATCTGGGGGGTTACTTTTCAGAAAGGAAAAGGCAGGCACAGTGGACTGGAAGTTATGTGTTCCTGAGTGCTGGGTGAAAAGGCTTGTTTGGCATTTGCATCGCAGCAATGGTCATTTTGGGGCCAAGAAAGTTCTGTGGTTAGCAACAAATAGCTACTACTGGGTGAGCATGGAGAAAAGTATTAGGAAGATATTACGGAGTTGTGACATGCCAGAAGGCCAAGTATCCGAATAGGAGCTGGGAGGGCAGTTGGGTGCCGATTATTCCTGAGGGGCCCGGGGAGCTGATCGCAGTTGATTTGTATGGACCATTACCAAAGGGTCGGGGCGGTGTTCAGTATCTGTTCGTAGTGTTGGATGTGTTCTCAAAGCTGGTCTGTTGTTATCCATTAAAGAAAGCTACCGCAGCTGCTTGTGTTAGCAAGCTGATCAATCAGTATTTCAGTGAGTATGGGGTACCTAAGAGGGTGCTTAGCGATCATGGGACGCAATTTACATCAGACATGTGGAGATGGGAGTGCGCCTGGGCAGGAACAGAAGTAGTGTACAGTTCTGTCCGACATCCCCAAAGCAATCCTAGTGAGAGAGTCATGCGGGAAATAGGGAGATTGCTGCGGACCTACTGCCATGATAGCCATAGTAAGTGGGCTGATGCAGTTCCGCTCATCAACAGAGTGCTTAATGAGCAGGTACACAGTGGGACCGGGTTCTCTCCTCGAGAGATTGTGACAGATGAAAGACAACGGGATGAGCTAGCAGGACAATGTGTGTTTCCTGCAGGCGATGAATTGAGTAGGGAAGATAGGGTGAAAGAAGTACGCCTTCGCTTGAAGCATGCAGCGTTAAAGAGGGGTCAGCAGCAAAGTAAACCGTTTCAGAGATTCCAGGTAGGGGACCTAGTACTACTCAGAGTTAGTGAGAAAAGTAACTATTTGCAGAAGGAAACCAAGAAACTTCACCTACTCTATGAGGGACCTTTCAGGCTAAGCAAGGCAGTGGGCCCGAATGTTTGGGAACTGGTGGGGGTCAAAAATAATGAAGTGCGGGGTATCTTTAATCAAGGGTTACTGAAGCCTTACTTTTGTGACATGTGATTTGAGGGTGTTAAAGAAAGGGGCCATGACTGGATCTCATGTGGTAGGGGCAACATGGTTGGGTTACCCTAGTGGGAGACTAGAAGCCATGACTACTAAGAGCCTGTGTAGGTAGATAAGTGGTGTTATTATATAGAGGAGAATGAGGAATGTTATTTGTGTTGATCATGCTACTAGTGCAGTGACTGACGTGAGCCTGCTGAGAGAGAAAGCCATCTGAATGTTGTGAGAGTCACCCATTAGGATGACTTTATCTGGGGGGTTGTGAGGTGGACTGCAGCTTACCCCCATGCCCTGATAAAATGGCAGTTAAGCCACTTTTTTCCAACTTTGATAGCAGTATTGTCTACAGCCAGGGGGCTGTTATTGGCTAGGAACTACTTTCTTGCGCCCTGATCCACTTAGTTTTAGCTTGAAACTTTTGCGTGTGAACTAACTTGTAGGACGTCAAGAATAGTGGTTAAACATTTTCTGAAATTAGACTTTGTTAGAATAAGTGAGCTTGCTAAACAGTGGTGAAGTCAAATTCCCTTTTTTGGAGTGTGGCGGAGGGATACGGACGGCCGGCGGAAGAGAGGACGGAGGAAGAAGAAGGTCAAGATGGAGGAGGGGACGCTGTGAGAAAACGTGGGTGTAAGGTGCACAGGGGAGGAGTAAGGAAGCGAGACTGAAAAAGGACTGGATCAACGTGTTGCGAGTTGGTTGAGTGGAAGTGATGCGACAAACTCTTGTGTAGCCATTTTTCGGTAACCACTGAACCGCTGGAAAATCCCTTTGGTTGGGGAGTTGTGCAACAACCAATGGCGCCCGAACAAACGTGAGTCGGGGGTGGAAAACGTTACAGTATATATTTTCTTATTGTTTCCCATATAGTGAGATGATAAAAAAAATTTGAACATTTCCCTCATTTTGTGTTTTCCTGGTTTTTACATATTTTTTTCCTGGTCCTTTGAAAGATGTAAAAATGAGGTTCTACTGTATTATTACAGCTGTAGTCATTCTGATAGGAAAAAATAATTCCATGCTAAACACTAATTTTTATAGGAGAAACTACTTGCAGTAGTCTATCACTATTAATAACAAGGCATTCCACAAAATAATCTGCTATGCTCAAAAGGGCAACAATATTTTAACAGTAAATTATATAAAAAAAATTGTTGACAAAATCAGTTGAAATCAAGACGGTGTCTATCAGTTAAGTCTCCTTAGAATATTTTGTTGTTGATAAAGTACTACAGGAAAATATCATTTCCGAATTTTCATTCCAAATTTTACCTTACAAAATATAATGGTTCAGAGAGTTTTTAAAAAAATTTAATTACATTACAAAGTTGTGTCAAAAAAATTTGTCCTCTATGGCATGTATCTGGGACTACAGCATACGGAAACAAGGACAGTGCTAATGACAGAAATCATACTTTGGAAAGAGAGAGTGAATGCCCATTGCAAACTAAGAATGAGACACGCTTTAGTGAGGCACCATTTCAGCATTTGCCTGGAGTGATTTAGTTAAAATCTGGAAAAGAAATCAGGATTTAAGGACCGAGATTCGTAACCGAGTCTGGAATCCTCGCTATCAACAACTGCCCATAACGTATGAATGATGAAATTAGAATGAAGAAACGTCATAGTGAATAGGTGGGGGAAAAGGAATTTCCCTAAGGACAAAAAACCACTGATGTAAATTATCATGGATTATTAAGTAGCTACTACTTTAAAGTCAAGTGAGCTAAGTTATGAAAGAATTAATGCCTAATCCTTTAAACTATGTATGCCCTTCTGCTCAGTTATACATCTTATGTACCATAACTTAACTGTACTATGTATTATGTGACAAGGCCCATGATATTAAATGAAAGACAAGGTCACAGTGAAGGCGGTAGGGGAGAATAACCACATGCATAAATAACAGAGAGAGAAATGCACGGTGTAGTGCTAATAATAGTTTCAATGGAATCACTGGTACAAATAGTAATGAAATCACACAACTGGTGCACCAATAAATTATAATAATACATTTGTTATTCTACTCATTATTATTCATTGAAATCAACTTACAAGCTCCTCCAAGTTGCTGCCTTCGATCCTGGCTGTAGTCTGGTTCTTTTGTTCAATGACATTCTTCAGCATCGTGTTTTCTGCTCTAAGCTGAATGATAAAATAAGTTCAGTCAAATCAATATGGAGTGTCTACCATTTAATTTACCAGAATTTTTTTATACATGAACACACCACATTTCAAAACAGAATTTCCAAAACTTCACAATTAAAATTAGAGGTTACCAACTTCTTTCATATTTGTGTAACATAAATAGTTGCTCCTGCACAAGATGCCTCAGCATACTGAATGATTTGATAACAGTTTCAATTAGATATGTTTCATTTTCACACCAAATCTATAATCACTAGGTATTAATGAAGATGATGATTAAATGGCTCTTTGAACTTCATCATTGCTGTATAATTAAATTAGCAACTGGTTACAAGTACATATAATGAAAATGTTGCGATTGGGGCTATTTCTCATTCAAACAAAACAGGTTCTGCAAGTACTTAGAAAAACTTATCTTCTTTGCTAGGTTGTGATTGCTGGTATAACTTTGACATAGTTACTTTACTACACTATGTTACTACTCCCACTTTAGCCCCATGCGCCACCATCTCCCTCCTTACCCACAACCTCCCCTGCTCTATATATATATGCATGCGTGTGCAACGTGATTATTGCCAGCATTTGTGCAGTGCACCACCGCCCCGCAAGAGGGTGTGATTTGTCACCACCCACCACCTCCGACTAGCTCAAATTAGGTGATGAGTGGAACATACAGGTTGCAGGGCACGAACAAAGAAGAAATTTATACGCAAAGTTAGATATATTACCGGTTTTTTTTTATTTATGTAAATATCACACTATATTCGAAACAACAGAATACATAAAAATTAAATGTTCTTTAAAAATTTATAAAACACTGAGTCATCGCCCGGCCACGGCCAGCTCGGCCCGGTGCTCGGACAATGACTGAATTACAGCTTTCCTTTCCTTCGTGCGGGCAGTGTCCTGGGCTCGCTGACGTAATTTTCAGCCAATCACGGCGCATAGCAACAGAAGCTCCCACGAAATGCTTACTTCTGTTCCCACGACGCAGCGATTTAGTATCTTTCTCGCACTCCCGTGACCGTGACTCACACGCCTCGGTCGTGGAAAAACGAAGGAGAATCACGCCAGCACGCCTTCCCACACAAAGTCGCCAGCAAAAAAATTACTTCAAAAATAAACTTATGAATTTTAAAAATAAAAACAGTAAACCCGGTGAAACACTTTACGTCTAACTTCGAAAAAGAAAAAAATTTACATCATTTGAAAACTTAACCTGAAATTTGACAAAAAAAAAATTATGACAAAATATGATTACTGGATTGCATGGGAAAGGCTGTAATATGGATTGTTACAGATTGATTACCGGTAAAGGAGTGCGACGTTTCCATAAATACATTAAAATATAACATTGTATTTGTTTCGTTTTATTCCACAAGGGCTATTAAATAACCTTATTAAATCTATTGTGTCCATACTGACATTACGGCACGCACCCCAGAGAGCAAATATTATATGCCAAATTTTATATTTTCAAATACAGTTATTGTAAAGGGTAACTTAATTTATTTCAATCATGTGAAGTGTTTTATGTATCAATATTGTAACGTAATCGGCACAGATCTTATAACAGTCATCAACGAAACTGTACGAGACCTGGGCAGTGGCCATTTTCTTATATACGGCCCAATCTCCAACCATCATGGCCCGAGATAGGACGCGTTTGCACCCCAGGGACTTCATCGCTTGCTGTCACTGACAGCTATATTAGCATAATTGAACATAATACAAAATAGATCTTAATTCACAGGAACGTGGCAATTTTTTTTTTTTTCGTACAGAGCAAAACCATTTCCAGAGATAATTTCCACCTGATTTAAGTGGACAGTTTTAAAGTATAGCTATAGGCTGAAGTGAGGCATCAAAAAAACTAAATGTTGGTTAACAAAACGCTTAAATGTTTCATGACTGCCAAAACCATTAATGATAATTTTGAGACCTCTTCGTGACCATTCCTCCAGTTTCCTTACTTTTTTGTGACTTTCGTGACCAGCACACACCCTGCAAAGGTAATATGTGTCCAGTGGCCATGCCATAGAAAAATTTGATTAATATTTATTTATAAATATTAGGGATGGGCCGGTCGAATCCAGGAATCCAAGGGATTCGAGGGATTCAACGAATATGCGAAGATTTGGCGAATCTGCGAGGATTCAAGTAACTAATTGGCGAAAACCACACACATTAGTAAACATTCAGCCAAGAACAAGAGAAATATGTCCGTAGATATAACCGTATTTACCCGAATATAATGCGATGATTTTTATCAAAATATCCAAAACTGAAAGTGGGGATCGCAGTATAACCGCAAACCTACATCTTTGCCGCTCGAAGAATGTTTTGAAATGACGCGGCATGGCGAGACAACTGTGTCAAGATCAGGGCCGGCGCCAGCAATGCGGGAAAAACATGAAGTATGTGTTTGAAGGGATGATAGTCGCACATTTTATAATCAAACCGTGCATCAAAAACACATTTCGTTCAAATTAAAACAGAAAAACGAAACTCGGACGAAAGACAGAATCAATGCATAATTATCTTCGTAGTACATACTAACGAATAATAGGTAGTTTACTCAGTACTTGATAAGAGCCCGCGCGGGGCATTCAATCATCGGCGATTTATCGATTTCCCACTACGTGCGCGCCCTCTATACGGGAATCAACGTAACCAAACGTGAATGATGCTAAGATGCAATGACATAATTCAACACGTTTGAAAATATCTTTAAAAAAATTTCCACATTAAATCAGTAAGTGGTAGTATTCAAACTAATAATAAATTTCAACTTGTAAAATACATAAAACGTTTGATATGGGAAAATAACTTTGACATCCTGGAGAAAAATAGCGTATATCTTAATGAGAAAAATGGCAGGACCAAAACTTTTTCCCGTGTTTGCGATATGATCTGTGGTGGTGACTTTTAATTGTCGCGATTTGGGGTTATGTTACGACGGGAAAAAACGTAAATTGCGGAATTGATCGTTACATATTTTACCTGTAGTAGGCCTACTAAGTGTACATCAGGAATGTTCCATTAAGCAGCCACAGGTCATATTAACTAAGCATCGCATGCCCATATTTCATCAAGTAAGTTCTTTGTATTTGTTTTCTGCCTTTTTCAATGGAATAATCTCAGTGTTTTAGGTTCATTTGTACTAGAAAACAACAATTTGAATGAAATTTTTTTTTTTTTTAATAATTTGTTACTAACTTTTTTTTCTTCATGGATTCAGATTCGATATTCGACAAATCCTTAAAGGATTTGACTAAGTATTCGGATTCGGCCAAAAATAGGATTCGACCCATACCTAATAAATATTTTTTAATCTTTTGGTTGAGTTTAATAATTTGGTATTATTTTAATTATTTCAAGCAGTCTAGGTAGTTATGAATAATATGTTTATTATTATCTTTGAAAGATTTGTGCAATGGGAGTGCATGACTTGATGTAAGCTTTTGGACATACGCCATTGCTAAGCACATGTATGTCTGTAGAAAAAAACTACAAAAAAAATAGACAAAAAACACAAATCAAGCAAAAATTTCTGTTGTCAACAGGATATAATCACCACTTAATATTCCATGACAGGAATATGGCAATTTCTGCTTAATTTGTGTTTTTTGTCTTTTGGTTTTTTGTAGTGTTCTTATAGAGACATACATGTGCTTAGCAATGGTGTATGTCCAAAAGCTTACATCAAGTCAATATGTTTTTTCTTGTAAAGGCAGCCGTGTATTGGTTTAGACCTTTTGGTTTTGGTAAATTACATTCACTATTCAATTAAGTAGAATAATATCAGTTATATTTAAGCAGTAATCCCACAGTGCCTCAATACCAAACACGTTGGTCCCCTAGTTGCGCGACAGATTGCACGGTGAGCGATGAAACACTGTCAGGCCACTGAGAGCGTGGAAAGAGTCTGAGCAGAGGGGGGACGAACCTTGTGTATGAGGGCCCCGGTCTCCGAGAACTTCTCCCCGTGCTGCTGGAACACAGCCTTCACCTGCGTCTGCCAGGCCAGCAGTGTCGCCAACTGGTTCTTCATCGCCAGGTTGTTCTGGCTCAGCATCTCTGCCGGGACGCGAGCAAGGTTCAGGCCAGCGGCGGGTCGGAAACGATCGTTTCTACCCTCACATATTTTTGACATTTGGTTTCAAAAAATTGAAACTACGGGTGATCAGTCAAGTGAAAGTTTAAGCAAATACACTAGAGACTTATACAGAGCAGTTCTAAACTAACAACACAACTATACTAAAAAGCAGCAGGAAAATATAACTAAAAAAAAATACATTACAAATAAATTGTTACCTAAATTATAAACAATAATTTCTAGTGTCAGATTTGATTAACTTCTTTTTGAGAATTTTTTTTACCCAATAAATATATAAAAATAATTTTAAAATAAGTTTTGTATGAGAAAATAAAGTTATTGTCTTAGTATTAATGTTGGTACTACAGGTATTACCTATACTTTTTTCCACTTATGTTAATCAAGATAATTTGTTTCCCAATCAGGCAAGTGTGCTTGCTGACAAACATTTTAATCAAGAAAATACTACCAAAATCAATTTACTGTATTAATATATGTTTAAATACATTTGAAGTACATTCAAATTAATGTTCAGTAACATTTTGAGATTAAACAACCTAAAATTAAATTCAAAAAATAAACGGACTGCATTGTTTACATAACATGGGTTGGCCATAACATTCCTAGGAGGCTTTGACAAAACAACTTTCTGAATTATAAAACAATGATGTTATTAACATAGGAGATGTATTTCAGTTATAATAAGTTTTTAAAAAGTATAAACGTAATATTTTATGTTATAAGACAATTTTTTTTTATCTTATTAAAATATTTCCCAATTCCGTTGTATTCTAAATGTGTGTTGCCATGATTTGCCAAAAGTGCATCCTAGTAGGCACAAGGTAAACCAGCTGTAAAACCCTCTAGCTTTTCTCTCCAGAACTGCTGCTGACATACGAGATGGCGTAACATAAACGTTGGCTGAAAACAAGGGGCGCCGGCAGAGATAAATACGCAATTAGGAAAAGAATGGCTATTAAGGAAAGAACAAAACATTGTTTGTTAATTTATCACATTATTAATTTGTTGCACTGTCTTTTAATGCTACACTAGTGCTGCTGCTTGCAAGGAAATAAAAATTTACATAAAAAAAGGTGATAGTTCAATATCTAACACCACGCTATTTCAAATCATGCCGTAATTTTTTGGCATTGTTTCTTCAAAACCGTGCAAATCGAACAGTGTTACTTTGGTGAATTTGGGCTTCGCAACATCTCGACATCAAGGTCGAGACACGAGATGGAAAGTAATCATACGAGAATGGAACGTTGGTGGAACGATTGGGACGGGGAAACAAGAGCACCCGGAGAAAATCCCACCAGTTCATGGCAAAGTTCGCCACGCTTCCCACTTGCAAAAAAAAATCTCGATTTGCACTCACCGGAAATCGACCCAGATTTGACATGGGGTGAGTGATCGGACTACTCAACCCCAGTGGTCCCACTTGCATCTTTTAATTACTGTACCTACTAACCAGCAGTCATCTTCAAAAACCATTAACAAGGTTCAATTGCAAAAAACAAATATCCCTAAAATTTTCTTGCTCCTATTTAAATTTCAAGTTTAGAACTGCTTTCAAAATGAAAGTACACTTCTCTTTAAGCCAACACATATTTCAGCACGCATGCACAAACACAGGGATATACAAATTTTTTATCTAACCATAAACAAGTTATTTTGAATTTCTCAGATCACAAAAATTACAAGGATATACAAAACAATAGCTACTTTTCACAATAACTCAGAAAATAACAAGAATTTTAACTACATCCAACCAATAGCATGATGAAATGATTTACACACTGACCTTTCAACTCCAAATTCTCTTGATGAACTTCCCTGAGTCTTTTTTGAATTTCCTCAGGCCCAACGTTCGATGCCATTGAATCCCACAAGTAGCTGTCAGCCTGAAAACCAAATGATAATACAAGTTTGGGGTTCATTATATGTAGCTACTTTGAAACAGAATTATTTTAATACACATAGATCAAGTATAAAATAAGCAAAGATACTGTGTATGCTCTATGCTTACAACTGAATTCTTCAAAGGACAAAAGGTAGACATGTAACTGAAATTGCACGTATGAAATTGTTTCATTTAAAAAAGTAAAGTCTTGGAAAAGTTGGATCAATTACACGAACAGCAACAAAAACCAACAGAATATGATTATTCATTATTAAATAAAACTAAAAGGTGGGAGAAAAAGCCATGTCATATAAAATCCTTTATTTTCTTAATTACCTGTGTTGGTTCCCTGCTTCATAGGTATAAATAAATTTGCATTTTTTAGTAGGTAACCCTTTAAGCCTTTGGAAAAACTTATTAACAGAGTTAAACCGTATTTCCTCTAAGCAAAATCTAGTTTAACTGACTGCATTATTTTAAAACTATTATCAGCAAAATTCAGAATGTCAGGGTCTTTTAAGAGATATGAATCAGGATTTGAAGTCTCACCGACATCATTGTCATAATGAAAAGTGTTGTAATGAGAACGAGCACTGAATGGGGTGACATGGGATATCACAAGTAAACTCACTGGCTCACGTTTCCCACGTCCGACACGTTTCCCACTTGTGGAAAAACTGTGTTTTTGACCACGCTCGGCAAAAAATCCAGATCGTCTCTGTGGGACGCGAGTGAACTGGCCACTGGACCACGCGGCCTCTCTGACGCTTGGCTGCAAGTCTCGAGGTGTTTATAACGTTTATTTAAATACCAGGTGGAGGGACGCACAAGTTGTGGTCATAAGCAACACTTCCACAAGTACTTACTGCAATTGTATTATTGGTGGGCCACAAAACAAAATGAAATCCACGCACCAATTGAAATGTGACACAATTTGATTTGAGCGTGCTTAAAGAGAATCATTATACTTATACTTTATGTGGACGAGATACAGATGAGTTTTGATTAATCAATGGTTCCGTATTATTCGTGCCGACCTAAAATGCCGTTACCGGCAACGACAGTTGAAATATTTGCTTGAGGACTAAGAAAATGATCTAACCATAGTCAAAAGCCTAAAAAAATTAATCTCAATGGTGTAATTTACTGGTTGGGCGAATCATGCAGTGACATGAAGGAATCTACCCTAACTAAAAGCTGATAAACATCACCCCGAAAAATGATACCACTGGGCCAAATGAAAACATGGCAGTTTTCTTATCATGTCCTTGTTATTTGAAATTTTGTCCTCCGAGTTTGCTGCAGTTCAAATTTAAGTCTGTTAATCAAGACTCTACCTCGTCAGCTTCTGTATTTCACTTTTGTGGTCGCCTTAGTCTCAGGAGATGCGGGCACACCTGTCCGTCGTGCTGCCGCGGCCTGCCAGAGGCGTCGAGGGACCCGGGCAGCTCCGGCCCCCCCACCTCGAGGAACGACGGGTTCTCCAAGACGACGAACGACGCGTCGCTGGCTGCCAGCGAGGGAGGGCACTGGTCGCTCGGCTCTCCGCCCTCCATCTTCACCATCGCCCGGCGCTGCACCCCAGCATGTTGCCATTCATTTTATTAATTTAATTTAATTTTTGGTAAATATGTAGTGTAGCTGTATTTGCGAAAAAAAATTGTTAAAAACCCGAAAATACTTTTATTATATATGCTCTTTAACTTCCTCTTTCCATTAAACCCGGTGGAGATAAGAAATTCCAAATACTTTAGGAGATATTGAATTTTTTAATTTTCATCACAATAACTGTGCATTGGTGCGGCATTCAAAATTGTTTCTTGTTTACAAGTATGAATTTTTTTTTTTACGCGACGTAGGGGAACGACTACATCATTTTCTACTAATGGCAAAGGAATTGTACCCACCTCTAGCTTAGGTGAGTTATTAACATTTTAAATTTTAATGTTTTATTTGTTATTTGGATATTGTTGCACAAGTAATAAGTTAAAAAAATTACGTGAGTTCCTACTGTTCATCCTTTGTCCTGGTTTGTTTGGTCAGGTCAGTTACATTATAAATACTTTAAAACTAAACAACGATTAAAATTAATTCACTTTATTTTTAATGTTTGCTTAGTTTGAAAGTATTTATAATGTAACTGACCTGACCTAATTGACCATTTTAATTAATTATGCATTCACGAACACACTGCAAAATAAAAAAAATTGCTACGGTCAAATGATAGCACAGGTCTTGTATTGCAAAATAAGAACGGTGATATCTCCTAAAGTATTTGGAATTTCTTATCTCCGCCGGGTTTAATGAAAAGAGGAAGTGAAAGAGCATATAATAAATAGTATTTTTGGATTTTTAACATTTTTTTTTCGCAAATACCGCTAAACTACATATTTAGCTAATTTTTATATGGGGTCTCACACACCACTTTGATCTTTTTCAGTTTCTCAACAATTACTATTAGTTAATGGGTATTCCAGATCTCTGTAAATTTATAACTATACCTCTCTTGCATTCGTTGTTCTGTCACTAACCTATTTCAAAAGATATTTACCAAGTTTTTATATAAAATAAAGTTTGTAAAAAGTTGCACAAGTGTTTGTGATTGTTACCACTTGTGTGACTATTATACCACACATAGTTAAATTTACAGAAATTACCCTTCACCAATGGTAATGATGAGAAAAAAGGAAGGGGGGGGGGGGGGGGAACATGGTGTGTGTGTGTGAATCCCACCTTAATCCAGAAGCTACTGGACTATCACCACGCCGGGTCCGCGAATCTCCCTGATTATCAAACTTCAATATACTCTTCAATGGGAATTCCAAAGAAAATTAATTTACAGATCAAATCGGAGGCTGATCCGGGGGTGGGGAGGAGAAGTAAAAGAATGTTCAACCAATGGTATTTACTACTTAATATCGCAATGCCCTTTTACAGAATGATTAGACAATATATAAGAAGGAAAAAAGCATATTTTTTTTTCTTTTTTTTTTTATGTGCCCGTTCCCCTCCTACGAGGAAACTGATACTTTAAACTCACTGGGAAAAACATCCACTTCTAAATGTACCTATTCAAACAGAGCATCAAACCATTACTTGTCTCAGCAAATTCCTTGCTGTGTTAACATACGTGTAGACATGGGCTCCAGACTTCTTAAAACAATGCTATTCAAGGCGCAAGGATTTTTAAAAATAACACTGCTGTATGAGGAGGGGAACGAGCCATAGCTAACCTCAGCAAAGCAGGGAAAATGTGAACGATTTAGTACCTCAAAAGTGATACAGCTTACCTCGAGAATCAGTCACTTCTTCCTGTCGCAGAATTTATAGGAGAAAGAAATAAAATGGAAAGCTTATAATAAAATATCACTCGTATATTTTACTTCGTAAAGCAGAGACTAGACGAGGAAAAACTGGGCGAGAACAGATGACTCATTACCGCATCACAGTCACATGACCCTTGACGTCAAGCCAAAACAAAAACAATGGTTTGTTGTAAACACCGTCTGCACATGCGCACACAACGCGCCGCCCATCCCACGTGGTACAGCGCATGCGCTACAGGAAGTTACGTTGAGACAAGGCGCGCGCCACGAAGTTACCGCGGTCGAGGTCCTTTGTAAATTTTTTGCAACAAATACTGAAACTAGACTCAGCGGAATTTATGTAAAACAAACGTGGTACAGACATTTTATAAATATTATGTATTTAAATTCAATAACTATTTAGATTCACGAACATTTACCAGGTGAAAAGTAAACTCTAGACTTATCAAATTCAAGTTTAATATTAATATTTCTTGTTTGAATAAAAATCTACATCAGTCTCATTATGCGAAATTTCTGGGATTAATAATTGATGAAAAAATAAATTGAAAAAAGAACATAGAGGTATTATGTAATAAACTAACATCTGCATGTTTTGCTCTTCGCTGTATGGTTGGGAAAGTTGATGTTGAGGTTATGAAATTAATGTACTTCGGGTATTTTCACTCACTAATGCAATATGGTATAATTTCATGGGGAAATAGCTCGGAAGCTATTAAAGTCTTTATAATACAAAAAAAAGCCATAAGGATTATTTGTAATAGCAAGCAAAGAGATTCATGCAAACCACTTTTTAATAAACTATGTATTCTCCCATTGCCAAGTCAATATATCTTTTCAGTTTTAGTGTTTTTAAATAAAAATCTGAATATTTTTAAGCCAAATTCAGCAATACATCCATACGAAACTAAAAAATGTGATGACTTGCATATAACTCGGGCAAGAACTACTTTACAGCAGAAAGGCATATATAATACTGCTTTGAAGTTATTTAATAATCTTCCATTAACTTTAAAACAACTATGTAAAAGTAAAAGTAAAAATTTTAAATATAAATTAAAAGAATATCTCATCTCAAAAACATTTTATTCTGTTGATGAATTTTTAAATTGTATTGATAATCATAATTTGTGTGTTAACATCTGAATTGTGTATATATATATATAATAGTTATGTTATGTGTATATTTGTGTGTTTATGTATAAAATATCTTTGTGTACGGACACCTTAATATTATATGTGTACAATACATGTATGCTCTATCCCTTTAATTGTGATATGTGTATATAATCATGATATTGTTTATAACTTTTATCTTACTATGTTATGGATTTATTTTTTATTTTGTATTGTATTGTATATACTGACATGTTCTACACCATTGAGCAATTGCTCATTCATGGTCGACGGAACGTAACTATAAATAATAATAATAAATAATAAAGTCACTGCTACTTTAACCTCCAATCAAATCTTTTTTCACCTCATTCGCCCTCCACTATCAACTAATATCTTTATTCAAGTTATCTTTTCCAAACAAGAAAATCAACCTAAATTTCTGTCATCACCTTGGACCACTCTTAACCTGTACATTGTTGTGACTTAGCATGATGCTGTTCACTGAACACTCTTCAACACTTGTAACTTTACCTTTGCAATCAAGAGCCTTCTTACTCAGCAATAAAACTATACAAACCATACAACTATACAAATATTAAAGAAACATCTTTTTCAGAAACTAATTAAAGAACAAATGAAGATTTTTTGATAGCCCATTCTTTATATTCTGTCGATAAATATTTTTGCTACAAGCAATAAAACTGCACACAAACATGTACAATTCTTGTTCAGTATAGTGCCAGTGGCGGTTTTAGAAAATAGGAACTGAAAATGTAGGTTTTTTTTTTTTTTTTGTGATTAAATGATTGTAAATTTGGAATAATTTAAACTTTCCAATACTTTTGTGCAAACTTGACATGCTTAAAACCTCTTATGGATGCAATAGTCCAAACTAAACAAAATCACAACAGTAAGAGTCATAGATTGCAGTATCAAATTTCAGCATCAACCCAATGACTATATTATATATTAAGTGCTCAATTTTATTAACACAATTTTCAGAACCAGTGGTCTTCATGCATCACCAACCTCTGAATGTGATTACAAACCCCACCAATAACAATGATTTTCATAATACATTTTTGTACATACCTACCTCCTGATTTTGTCACCTTGCTTTCCCCACTACTGTCATTTTTCTTTCGGTGAATTTCAATATTATTTTCTCGTACACTGCAATGCCTCATTGCTCTGACCAACCCCATAACTCGTTAAAGTCATCCTGTAGAAGCAACCTCCTCTCTCCTGCAACATTGCATTAAAATGCTATGTAACCTGATGGATACTTGTAGAAGTTTTAGTAATCGGCCGTATTCAAATTTCTGTGGAACACTTCGTTTCGTTGATGGTGGAAATTTTATCCAATCAGTATGAAGAGGTAGTGCCCCCCTGGTGTCACATACAGTAATTAATTGTGGATTGATTTGAAACTCGGTGAACATGTGGTCTCTTGAAGCAGTTGCAACAATTATGAGAAACATCCACATTTAAATCGCTCACACAAGCTAGGCCTACTCTATACAATTCTACATGTCATAATTTCTTCCATAGAAACATACATACCTGCTGTTGGTTTGGCTAGCAGTTTTGCTGGAAGCTACTAGCGGAGCCTGTATGAAACCTTAATCATAATACAAGCTTTATTGTCTTTAACACACGCACATAAGGCAACAGCCAGATTATTTTGGTTAAAGGATGAAACCCACTTATCACTTGGTGAAAAATGTCTGATTAGTATTTTTACCTACCAGCAGCTATAATCATCCTGTTAAATGATGTGCTTCTTATAGCACAGAATGGCCATACAAGAATGTACCCTATATAAAATTTAATAGAATCAACTGTAAGCATTGCAGTGTGTTGGTTCAAGGTCACAATTAAAAAGCAACTCGGTTTTAAATAAGCACATTGCCAAGTACTGCTCTGTTGTTTTTTCACTTGCATAGTGAAAGAATGGCCCTTTCCCCAATTAGAGAATGAAAATGTAAACTTTAATTGATAACAGGATGGAGCCCTGAGCCGTCAAAATTTCTTTGTACGATAGTGGTTAATGTCAAAACCCCAGACCACTGGATTGGTCGTAATGGTCGACGACAGAGCTCTTTCTTGCTGGCCTACACGTTCACCTGGGGCTTTATAAAAAGATCAGAGTCAACATTCCGCTGCTACCCAATGATTTGCTTGAGTTCAGACAGAATTGAAGAAGCCATCGTTTCCATTACTCCGGGCTTGTTAACCAAAATGAGGGATGAATTGTAATTTAGGTTGGATGTGTGTCGTATAACTAAAGATGCACATATTAAACATTTGTAAAAAAAAAAAGTTCATTCACCTCCAATTTGATGTATGAATTGTTGTAAATAGTCTAAATTAAACTTTTATAATAAACCATTGAAACTGGGACATTCTTTTATGGACACGCTGTATTACGAATACACCTTAAGGGCTCTGCCTACCTGGTCACACACGCGGTGCGCAGAGCTTCAGGAAAAACAATGCGATTTCAAAACTAGTCAAGATATCCGAGTGGGGTCTGCTTACGAAAAGCATTTAAGAGTTCGCTGAGGGCCAAAAAGTACTTTTAATTATTTTAGATCATGTTTTTAAACTGTATTCCTAGAAGAGTTAAAATGGCTAAAACGCACGTTTTCAGAGTAATTTTTAGGCATAAAACAACCAGTACAGATTATTAAAAGCACTTAAGGGACTTGCATTACACCTTTATCTTCATTTATCGGCCATATAATGTTGCGGTCACCGCTAAAATTTCACAGTTATCCTGTGACGACGAGAAGACTACGTGTCAATTCAGAGCCTTGCGCTTAGAGGCTATACCGCGCTAGAAATACCAGCGAGCGTCGCGCTTATCATCCCGCTTCACTAACACACATACACCCCTGACGAGGCAGGCCCCTTAACCTGACATACAACAGTTGGACAAATGCTAGCTGGTTATCTCACATCACCAACCTCCAGATGCTGCTGAAAGTATGAAACTTACCGTGCAAGACAGAGCGTATGGGAGAGGCGGGGAAAATTCAATGAATATGTTCAACATTAATTATTGAAACAAAGTTTATTAAAGCTTGGAATTTATTTTACAATCACATTATGAATATACATGTACATATATTAATGGATTAAGTTTTTTAAAGGCACTCATTTAAGTCTTGTACAACACAATCATAAACTTGTATAAAAGTTTCATCCTCAACTTCCTATATATCATAGAATGTAAAAAAATATATTAGATGAGGTACTAGCGTAAAACGTAAACTAAAACTATTATTTTATAATCACAACAGCTTTACTTAACAAGGATAAAATATTAAATAAAACTTCACAACACAGAACAATAAAAATATTTATATACAAAAAGGCGTATGTGTTAAAATGCTTTTATTTATGCTAACCTCAAAAATTTACACTGATAGCATTCTTCCTTAAGCCTGCCCCACACGACACCCATTTCCTTAGCAGTTTTCATGTAATTTTTATGCTAGCGCGCCTGCTCCCGTGTGGGTAACATTTCAGCACCCTTCCAAGGGATCTGGCTCTGGGTATAAAAGTTTTCATAACCGAAGTCTTAGCCAAAACCGTAATAGAACGTGTTCTATTTTTCTGCTATACCCACGAGCTGGAGCCGTCAAGATGGCGGACCCACGTGTTGCAATATAACCCCGTATATAGTCTGTATTGTCAACATTAAGGGACGTAACAAATGTAATGGTATGCCAAATGAAACTTTATAATAGTAAAACTACTATGGAATATATTTGTTAAGCTGAAATTGCCACAGAAAGAAGTAATCGGAAATTTTAAAATACTTTATGAAAATACTTTGCATATATTAGCCATTATCTCCTATCACATTCGTAGAAGTTGCGGTAGCGTAGTGGCGAAGGGCACGATGGCAGCGGTAGAAGGGTGATTTTGAATGTGGTTCGAATCCTCATTAGTCCAATTTTTTTTTAGATTTTTTTAAATAACAAATAATTAAATTGTACATACTGTGCTTTCTGCAAATAAAAATTATTAGAATTAATTTATGATATAATATTATTAACTACATTTAGGTGTCTCAGTCCATTGATTTTATTCTTTTTACTTTTAAAAAAGTAAAGTAAAATCACATGTTCACAAGTAATTTAAACCAAAAGTTAATTTTATAATTAAAACGCCAACGTTTATTAAGAAACGAGTGTCCATAAATTAATAATGAATAAACTGATACTTCATAGCGACACACCTGTGAGGGTAAAAAAAAACATGCAAAATGTTTTTTCTTCACCTAAGATTTAAATTTATTACGCGGTATGTGCGTGTTTATTTGTCTCACTGGGTTACAAAAAATATTAGTTACAATTCCTCTAATTATGTAGTTAAATATATAAGTAATCAATAAATCTTATATACAGTGAAACCTCGTTAATATTATCCCGCTTATTACGAACGACTCGTTAATATTACCTATTACTATTTCCCCGTGAAATATGCCCATTAAACACAATGAAGATTTGTTTGGTTAATACGAAATTCTCGTTATTATGTATAGCGAACAATAACAATTCCCTTCCGTATAAACAAACAGTCATGTTTACCGTTTAATACGAACCAAAGATTACCACAAAGAAACGGCCCCGCCTGAGTGTCCGAAGTGTGTTTTTAACTCTTATGTTTTCAAAATCACTCGTTCGTGTGTTCGATATGTTCAGAAATCACTCGCGTTTGTACAATATTCGATATATCGAACTTCACGTGGGATTGTATTTACGTTCGATTTTGTACTTCCTTTGTATACATGAATCTGTGCCGGACCAATAAAATCAAAATATATATTACGCCTAACGTGTTTAATATTTGTGTACGTTGTAATGAAAGTTTAAGTGAATTATCTCGTGAGAATTTTATTAAACTTTAGAATTTGTACGTACACACATAAAAATGGAGGCAAAACGTAAACGCAAGGAAATTGCATTGAAGACGAAAATTAAGATAATAAATTCAGTTCGTCAGGGTGAAAAAACGAAAACAGAACTTTCTGAAGAGTTTGGTATATCAAAATCAACCTTAAGTACAATTCTAAAGCAAGCAGATAAAATAGAAGAAGCGGTCAGTAAAGGTAGTAATCAAACTAAGAAAAGGATGCGCGTCGGTAAACATTCCGAATTAGAGGCCAAACTGCTGGAGTGGTTTCATCAGATGCGCGCCGCCAGAGTTCCAATTTCCGGGCCTATTATCCAAGAAAAGGCTAATCAGCTGGCACTTCAACTCAGAATTGATGATTTCCATTGCAGCAACGGATGGCTTCAACGCTTCAAAGATAGGCATAATTTGGCCACAAAAACCATTTGTGGCGAATCTGCAGCTGTCGACCAAACAGCAACGAGTGACTGGCTTCAGTCAGTACAGACCATCGTAAGTAAATTTGCACCACAAGATGTGTTTAATATGGATGAAACAGGGCTTTTTTACAATCTGTTGCCCAATAAAACTCTAACCGTAAAAGGTGAAAACTGCCATGGCGGTAAACACAGTAAAGTTCGTCTTACAGTTTTACTATGTTGTAATCAAGATGGCAGTACTAAACTTCGACCCTTGGTTATTGGCAAGTCTGCCAAGCCAAGATGTTTCAAAGATGTTGCAGCAAAAAACCTGCCAGTAGATTACGAGGCAAACAGTAAGGCTTGGGTCACCACAAAAATTTTCCAGTTGTGGTTGTTAAAATTGGACAGGAAAATGGCGACTCTAAATCGCAAAATTTTGTTATTGTTGGACAACTGTGCTGCACATACTGCTCATGGTATGAAGTTGGAAAACATTACCTTACTCTTCTTGCTACCAAATACAAGTGTGACACAACCACTCGACCAAGGTATAATACAGTGCTTCACAAGAAACTACAGACAGCGCTTGGTGAAATACCTTATCAGGCAGTGTGAAAAAGGAAAGACTGAGCTTCCTAGATGGTCAGTTTTGGATGCTATCCGCAGTATAGCCATGTCGTGGGACAGCATCAGCCAAAAGACAATTGTGCATTGCTTTGCAAAAAGTGGTTTTGGCCAGCAAACTGTTGAAGAACCTGACTGTGATCAACCTTTAGAGGATTGGCAAGAGTTAAAAGAACATGTGCAAGTTGATAATGACTTCAATGAGTTTGTTCATATTGATGACAGTGTGTACACCAGTGCAAGATTAACTGCAGAAGATCTTGTTGGTTCACGAGGATTACAGGAAACACCAAGGGCTGACGCTGTACAGTCACTTTGTGAGGGTGGTACAAGTCAGGATAATGATGGTGATGACGACAATGGTGAGGTAGTGCATAAACTTCCAAGCAAAAGTGACACAATCAGTGCTTTGCGTACACTGGAAAATGTACTTGCTGCAAGTGATGTGCCAATTGACTTGATTGCAGGATTTGAGAAGATATGTTCTGCTGTAAATGATATTTACAGAGATAAGTGTGTCCAGAAAAAAATTAATGATTTTTTTAAACCTATGTAAATATATCTTGCATACTTTGCATAAGAATTGCTATACACTAACAGCAATTAACTGTACGGTAAATGTTAATCATTTTTGTCAAAACTTTGGAAGCAAATTAAATAAGAATACATACATACGTATATGTATACTAATTATCAGTCTGTTATAGTATATTTTATTAAAACTATTAAAATTGCTTTTAAGTGTATTTTGTTAGTGTGCATGTCAATATCTGGCTTCTATTACAAAAATAATATTCCACATTTTTAGTGCTCTGACATGTAGGAATTCAATATTTCTTATCGAGTTCTTATTCTACCTATTGGCTCAAGAACCTCATTAATATGAACCTCGTTATTACAAACTGAAATATTTTACTCCCCTTCAGGTTTGTATTAATGAGGTTTCACTGTATAACATATATGAATCGGTAGCATTTTTTTTACTATTACAATGAAATTAGCTTGATTAACTGTATAATTAAATTAATATTAGAATTTAAACCGTACATAAACTACATTTAGTAAACCCAATGTCCCTTGTATCATTTAAATTTATATATTTTTAGATTTTGAAATTAACCTACAACTTAAAAATATATTTGTACATAATTCCAAAATTGCTCTTAATTTGTTTTTAAATACTAAACCAATTTTGTTAGTTATTTGCAAATGAAAAATATAAGATAAAATATCAAATAATATTTCCGCAAGTTACATAATTTTTAACACAAACAGGCGTAACTTTCACTTTTTTTCTTCAGAATTTTGATAAGTTGACTACGACAGGTTTATCCTCCCCTGATATGTTTGCTTTGGTCGGCAACTGCGTTGGCTGGTTTTCTGTTAGCATTCTAGGTATCGTGTGTATGGAGTTAAGAAATCTTTCTGCGGTTCTGCTATACAAATTTTTATGAAAATTTTTATACCCATGGGTATAACAGAAGTTATAGCAGAAAATGGGCATCGTGTGGGGTGGGCTTTACTATGAAACATGCACGGGTAAAGAAATACATTAAGAAAATCAGGTGACAAAATATAAATGATGAAGAATAAAACAACTAAGATTTTTTTAAAATGTAAAAACAAGGTTCAACTGTATTAACACATGTGGGAATAACTCAAACCATAAACATACAATTCACTTACGTATTACACTATTAGTCATACCTGTTTCTAAACACAGAATAAATCTAATTCAAATTCTGAGTTGACCAATAATAGTGGCGAATTTAAGTGATTAATGATTTACAAATCATCAGCTATTACAGTACTATGGATAAAATTAAATAAAACAAAAAAAGTTTGCAACTTTTGTTTTTACTTTGCAAGTCATTAAAACTAGTACACAGCATTTTATCTTTTCTTTTAAATACTAAACCAAATTAAAAACACATATTTATATTTTAAAGTTGGTAGGAGTAGTAAAAATTGTTTGCTGCATTTTTTTTATTTTTAACATCAAGAACACTAGAACAAACTTTTAAATGTAAGGTCTTTGATCTGGCACTTTCTGCACCACTGACATGTCAGATTAGTTACTTTGCAGAATCATGAACGTCAATATAGTTTTAATAAATGGAATACCAAAAAAAAATCAACATAATATTACAATGGTATTCAAAAAACTTGTTTTTAGTTACTCTTTACTACGAGGGCTATTCGTAAAGCAAGCTTAATTTGGTCATTAAAAAAAATTAACTCTTGAGAAAATGTTTTATTGACAGTTTTAGTTTACTGCATGGTCTACTTCACATTTTCACATATTCGCCATTCATTTCCCTACACTTTCGTAATGCTGCACATTTCTTTAACCATTCTGCATAGAGGTTTGCCACCTGGGGATGGAACAGATGCTTTGGCCATAGGCATCATGAACTTTGATTGCGAAATGTGTGTGGCCCAAAAACAGGGGCTCAGTGAACATCTCAAGAAAATGTTTAAGCAATCTCTAATTCAAGTCGAAAAATGATGGTTACAGTTTTTGGGGCAAAAAGGGCATCATAATTTTGGTTGATTTAATGAAACGTTGGCCAAAAATTGCTGCAAAAATTTCATAACTATGATTGTGAACTGGTTTAATTTCCAGGCGGCAAACCTTTAAGCAGAGGGGTTAAAGAAACTGGTGCAGCAATGTGAAAAGAGCTTGGAACTGAATGGTGATTATTTGAAAATGTAAAGTAGGTCTGTAGTAAACTATAACTGTCAATAAAAACTTTTCGTTGCAAGTTTACTTTTTTCAATGAACAAACCGAGCTAACTTTATGAATATCCTTATATGTAGCAAGAAAAAAAAAAGCTGAGCATTACTGTTTGAAAAAGTCTCGTATCACAGTGCGTTCCATGATTCAGAACTCTTCTTCTAAAACCAATTGGGAAATGTAACCAGCTTTGCTGTAATTAAATTAAAAATGAAGAATTGATAAACTCTGAGGGAACTAAAAACACAAAGTAATACGTCCTGGCGGCTAAAGTCAACTACCACAATCTACAGGGAAAAAATCCGAATTCGAAGCGACTCGACTGGCGCTGGATTTTAAAATGTGCTGAACCGTAAGAGTGCAGCATTAACCCATTTGCATCCACTCACTTTAATGTTAGACATACCATGGAATCCATAAACTTTTTTATATATTACTATTATTAAAGTTATTTTTTATTTTCATTATATTTTTATTCTTTAAATAAAATTTTAAAAATAGTTTTAAGTTTCACGATAATATACCTTTGTTATAACAATACTAGCTACTGTTGAGGGGTTATTTTCATTCTAAAGGGATTTTTTCAAGTTTTTCGGGCAGATTGGCCATTCTGCATACCAGTACGCTTATGGTGTTATATGCCAGAAAAACAGCTGCGTACTAGTACGCTTGTAGATGCAAATGGGTTAAATATCTTACACTTCAGAGATTTTTTTATTTTTGTGAATTTTGTCTTTCCGTTCATGAGAACAATTTCGGCACGAGACGCACGATCCTCCAGCACGGACGGAGTGCGTCAGTCCTCGCACAGGAGGCACCGGGCCAGCTCGGCCGCGCTGCTCTCGGCCCACCACGCCTGGAACAGCGCATCGCGCATCACGAACTCGCGCTGCGCCTGGCGCACGAAGCCGTCCGCGATGACGGGGCGCACCCGGTCGTTGATGCAGTGCTTCGCGTACTCCGCCTGCATCTGCAGGAACACGTACCGCGCGTACTGCTGGTCCAGGCACGAGAAGTCAGCGTCCGGCGCACGGCTGCCCCGCTCCAGCACCGAGTCCACGTAGCCCTGCGTCAGTATCGGCACCACGTAGTCCACCTGCAACACGTCACAACGCAGGGCTGGGCGGTCCTGCTTCTTACTGGTTCCAGTTCGGTTTTACATCAAGCAACTGAAACATGCCATACTGGTTTCAACAGTGTTAGTATCAAAACAATTTGTTTTGTTTATAATTCAAATTTCTTCTGTGTAAAAGCAGAGACCACAAGGAAAATATTTGTAGGCACGAGTCACTAAGAACTCAATGGAACTAGGTATATTTATACTTATTTAAAACAATTATTAACCAAATAAAATTATGGCCTAAATTTGATGAAACTGAAAAGGCATATTTCAGTGCCTATCTCTAACTCAAATCATTATAGACATATGCTGTATGACATACAATTTTCGTGCATCATAACATCGCGAGCCGTTGTTCACATTGAAATAATGGTTTGGTTTATTCTTCCTGCATGATAAATTCCCCAGAACCAAAAACGAATATTTAAAAAATCAGTTTCGGGTCAGGTATTTTAAAGAAATAGAAACTGGAACTTAAAAATCAGGGAACAGCACAAGCCTAATAACAGGTCAATCAACGGTCAAGGCATGAAGCTGCAAGATAGAGCATCGTCAGAATTCAATCATGAAGGAAACACAACCATCCCAAAAAACCTACCAGCTCATGGCAACCTCCGTAATGTTTGCCACGAAGAATTTTAATACTGACTCCACTAGGAATCGAATCCTAATTTCTTTGTTGTCTGACCACTTGACCAACATGACCACCAATCCAAGAAAACATAACTTCAAACAGTCAAATAAATTATTCACTTGTTCTTAGAAGCCACAAGTAGCAGGGACACATTCAAATGTCTTGGACAAAGACAATATATAAATAGTGAGGGTAAAACCCAAAATATTAAAAACCTAGCAAGCTAATTTATATTTTGTTCGATCTTTTCTAACATTAGGTTTTCATGAAACAACATTATCAGCTTTAGATAACTGATAAATCTTGGTGATTATTCTTTACCATAAAAGTTAAATTTTGATGCTTCACGTAATTTGCTTGAAAGATGTGAAAAGCCAATCAAAATTTATTCTTTTGAAGTTTTGCAGCAGATGTTACTACGTTAAATTAAAAGATTGAAATGAAAAAAAATGCCAGGGCTAGTACAACCGCTGGTACACAGGAACCACACCCAGCCACCCCTCTTGTGCCTTGTAAAGAAGTGAAGCACTTCATCCCTTCTTCGCCAGCACTCCCCCTAGAACCCCCGTCCAGCCAAGACTGTAAAAAAGGCCACGGTTCGACACGATCTAGCACCTAGTAGTGTTTCTGGGGCAGCGCGTCCTACCAACAACCCTTGTGCTATCGCTGCTCGTACCTGCGCCACTGGCTTCAGATGCCACCATCGCAGCCTCAGTCGTTGAGTCAAGGCAGTTTTGACATTACAGGGCAAGCCTCTAAGGCAACCAGCAGGCAGGTGTTGAATTAGCAACAAACCCCAACAGTACTTTGACTTACGCCTTCTTATTATGCCTCTAGTTCTTTTAACTGTTTCATCTACCTGCCTGGGCCCTGCCGACCTGAGGGAAAGGCCAGGTTACTTCGGCTCAGTGTCCTGGGTTCGTCCCTGGCACCTTGTCATGTTCCATACCGACACTGGTACAGAGGTGAAGTTACTGGAGTAATATGCTTATTTCGTCGGCCGGAAAAATTGAGTTGACTACGCACGGGATATAATTGGAAGGAAACCTTTAGCAATACTCTAAACCACCGCCAGACCTGGTATGGGCAGGTGCCGACCGCTAACATACACCATTCTCTGCCCAATACTCTTTGCCCCTGCCCCACCTGGCCTTATGTATGCTATGCCGTTACCGAAGGGGAGTCGGGTGGAGGGTTAGCCAATGAAAGGAGCCCTGCCTCGTAGATCACGGCTACTGTACCTGACGGCACGGCCCGCCAATCTGACCGAGAGCGCTGGCCATTTGGCACAACTCTGCTAGGGAAGCCTCTTCCGAAGAAGCTAGCCGAGCCACCCACCACCCGGCTGCCCCTGTGACGGGGCAGCACCGGAAGAAAGGCCGCCCACCCGTCACCCTCTCCTGGGCCACAGTTACAAGGTGAGAGCTCCAACCCCCCTCCCCAGACAAGGCCACGTGAAGGGAGTCGGGAGGGCGACACTTTTCAGGGTAGGTTTCGTCGAGAACACATGAACCAATCTGAACGCCTGCAAGGAAGACAAACCAGGTGAGCTTACGTCGTTGAAGAGGCCCAGCACGTACTGGTTGCCGAAAGAGCTGACGAGGACGCTGTGCTCCTGCAGGATCACCACGCCCACTCTCCTGCCGTCGGCCGCGCGTGTCTGCCTGAACACGCTCGCGACACGCCTGGCCGCGGCCACTCCGTCGTTTGCAAACGTCAGCATCACCACGTACGCGTATTCCGTTACCTGCAACACACACAGGATGGCTTGAACCTCTCCTAGATAACAATACATTGTTCATTCCTTTTTAAATATACAAAAAGTAAGGAGTTTATATATAAGGAGCCCTGTAAAGATTTTAATCCCTTTAGATAAACAGTACCGTATTGGTCCGAAAATAGACCGACCTTTTTTGCCAGTTTTGTCAACCTTGAAATCTAGTCGGCCTATAATGGGGCACTAGCCAAAATAGTATAATTAAACACATACATTTCAAGGAGAATCACTTATGGCATAAAAATGTTATCAGATATACAATTCATTGACCTAAAATTACGCCGTACTTACGTGGAATTAGTTATTTTTCCAACTTAGAAATTTAGTAAACACACTAAACCCCAATAACGTATCATATTTTAAGTAAAGTACACAGATGTGGTCACTTGTAGCACATAGCTTTTAAAAGCTGGGTCTGGTTATTTTTGAACTGTATTTAACAGGCTTCGGTAATTTTATTTGCTTGTAAATGTGGTATTTACAGTAAACAATTAGTAAAAACAGCAATTTTTCCGTAAGATTATTTACCGTCGTATGCTTTATTTACTCTTCTGCCACAGGAAAAACAAAATGGCACCAGTGTTGCGACACGAATAAACAAATACCGGTACATACCAACAGTAACAAGAACAATAAAACCTATTTGCAATATTGGGCTGTTTTATGGTTGATTCTTACACATTTTACATGAAACCATTTTGGGTTTTTTACATCAAAATTAAACGTAACGGTAAATGTTTTTACGTCACAATTTCTATGAACTTAGAAAATTTAGCCATTGCCGTGTAAAATGTTGGCACCACTACAAAAGAATGTGAAAATAAACGGAAATATAAACTCTTAAATATTTTTGTCAGTTCAATAAATACTAACTTAGTTGAAGTGTTACTGTGGTAATATGCTGCTGATAAAAATTTTAGTAGTTAGTTAAAATTTATTTTTCCCTGATTTTGAGTGTGCTGTAGAAGGGGTCGGCCTATTTTCGAGGTCGGCCTATCTTCGGGCCAATACGGTAATATAAATTATTTATTTTTAAGTAACTGTCCTCAATAAGTCAAATTAGTATTCAAAAATTAAATTATCTTATGCTTTATCAATGAGAAACAAACACACAGGTGCAAAGAGTATTTTTGGTGTTACACACAGTGCAAAAAACTGCTTGCTGGCAGATACAAAATAAAATACAAAAATTTAATAAAACAAGGGCTTTATACGTGACTGCAAGATAAGGTTTACGGAAGAGTTTTATAGGATACATAGTAAATTCTAAGAAATAAGTAATACAAAATTATTCTCCAATTCAAATATTGAATTTGAAATGCAGGAATGTGAATATGTAGGTAATTGAAATCCTGCTTAATTTTTTTAATCACTTTCTAATAATTATGTACAGAAAAAAATGGTAAATATGTAAGGTAAAGGCTTCTGAGAATTTATTGAAGTAAATGAAGTATTAGGTTGGATAAGTTAAATCAGCTACAATAGTAATACATAAAATCTTTGTTAAAAATTTAATTTCTTGAAAAAAAATTGTATTTTAATCAACTAACATAATCTAACAAATCATTTTCTTCACTCATTATTCACATTATTTCCCATAATTTGCATCTTTACATAATGATCCAAGAAATTTCTGCAAAACTGTAAAATCCAAACGATTTAAAAAAAATTGAAACTAAAGAAAAAAACTGTAATACATAGTGAAATAATGATGAAATGAGCTCATACTAGCATTTTTAAACCCTAGTTATTCACTCGAATTTCTTGTTAACGGCAGCCAGATAAACTTGATTATTATATATGTAGTTCAGCAATTTTATGAACACATAATTTAAAGTAGTTTGTTTTAATAATCACAACCTCTGTTTCATCAGAGATCAATACAGTAAGCTGCTACTGTGTCACATGGTGGTAATCAATCATGACTATTGATTTATACACTGTTGCAGCAATTGGTTTCACTTCTTTTAGTGCCCATCACAAAGGAGTGTGTGTGTTCACTGATGTAATTCATAGGTGTAGATGTATATTTAATTTTCTTACTGTTGGAATGCATGTTGATACAAATACAAATAATAGTTTGTTTATAATTTAAAATTTAAAAAATAGACACTAGTTTTAATTGTCCATGCTATTTTTTTTTCACTAATACTCCACGAGACAGTTGTGAAATAACATTGAAATCTTTTGCATTTAAAATGCTTATTAAAGTTAATGTTTTAAATTATGCTATTCTGTTAAAACATCTGGACAGGTACTTATTTTGCACAAATATCAACATCAATTAAGTGTAAACAACTCACAAGTGCAATGCCAAATATTAGTAATCAAATAAACATTTGTTACTTCAAAGTTTAAGTATTCAAAGTCATATAAGTTAATTGTATTCATATTCCAAAATTAAAATATTCCAACAGGCAGTATGTATGAACCACAGGAATCCCTACAGACAAAAATGGGGGTTTGACTGAAGCTTACAAAATACAAACTAAGAATTTTAATCATTGTCTCATATATAAAAACAAAACACTCAAAACAAAACAAAACATTAGATACATTTTCTCATTGGAACATTCTTGCAGGAGAGGAAATCGAAGGAACGCAATACCCATGCATACCATTTAATTCTGCTCACATACTAAACCCTCGCTTAATAATTACCTCCTGTTCATTTTGTGGTTGAGAAGTGATTCTGGGTGGATCTCTCTCGCAAGGTTCGCGCTGTGAACACAAAACAAGACAGGGTTATTGACTAATCCGACACTGCACTAGTTCCTAGCTAACAAGGTTGTATAATAATTCTGTACTGGCATGAATGTCGAGAAAATAATATTAAATGGTAGCCCTGCTAGCCTGCCCAACTGAGGAAGAGGTCGGGTGACCTTTCTTTGGTGCTGTCCCGCTACAGAACAGCCCGGTGGCGGGAAGAGGGTCGGGGCTCTGGCAACTGGTCCGGTAGGGGCGCGACGCTACTCCGCACCGGGGGAGCTCGCCTCTTGGGCGGCGTGGGAGGCAACGGTGACACAAGGGCTCCAGCAGGGCGGTGGAGAGGTCGGGCAACCTTCAGATACCTCTTTGGCAGAGTTGGCAAGCGGACCCGCTCTCCGGTGCCAGGTCACCGGGGTGGCCCGAACAGAGGCCTCGCAGACTACGAGGGTGCCGTCGGTCCCTCTCGCTGCAGCTGCGCAGCCTCCTGGTTCATAGTTTGGATGTGGACACGGCTCCTCTTTCGGTCGACGAGGATAGGGGGGCTTCCCGTCTCTGGTGGAGATAGGACATGAGGTCAGGAGGGGTGGGAGCAGGAAAGGGATTATGTTAGAGGTCTGGCCAACCAAGCGTGGTGTGCTATGGCTAGCGTTCCTAACCGACCACCCCGCGTGAGCACCTTAAG
The DNA here is from genome assembly GCF_032445375.1 of Bacillus rossius redtenbacheri. NCBI lineage: Eukaryota > Metazoa > Arthropoda > Insecta > Phasmatodea > Bacillidae > Bacillus > Bacillus rossius. The sequence continues at coordinate 28,860,150 of NC_086343.1, read as the reverse complement.
GCGTAACCTAACGTCGCCGAGTACTTCCAGTCCTGACCAAAAGTTCGGGGTGTGGCAACTATGGCGGTAGATACACAATGGGCTCTCCGAGCGGACCAACGTCGCTGGATATCCAGCCACTGAGGAACCAACCCACCGCAGTACAAGGGTCCAACCTGGGTCACCAGGCCGTAATGCCAGTCCCTTCCCTCAAGTCAGCTGGACAACAGAGAAGGGCCTTGGCCGGTGATGAGACAGATGACAGAATAGAATGAAAGGCAGTGCCCTACCAAACAGAAAGGTGTAAATACAGTGGCGGGTGTTCCATTTAAATACAAAATATACCTACCTCCCTCTGGTTAGCCTTTAAAGTTTTGCCCTATAGCAGCCTAAAGTGGCACTGCTCACGACTGGCGAACGTTGTCGTCAGCAGGCGTCAGTAGGCAGGTGGCACAGGCACAGACAGCAAGAGGGTGCTATGGGGCTCGCTGCTCGGGGAACATTCGACATTTAGAGCCTGAACATGCTCTTTTATACCAGCCTGGTTGGAGGGGAGTGTAGGGCAAGCTGTGGCAGGCAGGCGGCATGCCTCAGTTAGGCTAACCCCTTTTTCCAGGGCTCCGGAGGGATGGCAGGCAGCCGGTTGCACAGCGGATTGCTGGCTTCAAGGCGCTGGCAAGGTCCCAGGTGTACGTCGTAAGTTACGGTGGGAGAACTGATGTCGGTGCCCTTTGATCGTGGTGTGGGCACATGACAAGTTTTAACTTTTGTTGAAGAATTATATTAATAAATGTGATGACGAAATGAATATATAAGGGCCAAAACAAAGTTTTAGTTTATTTTAATCATTATACCATTTAGCAATACTTCATTTAAACCTAGCAGCACAAAAACACTCAAGATCTGTTTTAATTTCCATGATCACACTCCGATCACCTGATCGCCTCATCGGTAGCCCATAACCCACCACTCTTATTTGCTTCGTGAAGCTTTGCGCTTGCACATATTGAAACACCCGCCTGTACTTAAGGTCATGAACTCTTACCTCTGCAGAAAAACTTTAATGAGCCTATTACCACTCAGGGTCACCGAGGGTATGACACAAGCAATCATTCATTCATAATTTGTAAGTACATCCCTTGCTGGGGCATCTGCGAAAGGGAGCATCGTAAAGGTACAGTTTTGTACTCTGTAGTTATTATCTGAATTCTATTTAGGGCCTATTGCCTAATAATCACAGTTTCAATTAGTATTTTTCGCAGTTTTCTCTATTGCTAGTTACTGCCAATCATCATTATTGTTTGACGTAAACATTCGTGAGTGGTCTCAGACTGTTTAATATACTTGATTCTAGGCCATTCAGGCTTTCGATTTTGTCATCACATCACATGCTAGTCTGCAATATTATGCACTATTAAACTGGATGATGATTCATATTGCCATAGTTGCAATGTATTTATTGTCATTCCTGATATTCGTAGTGTACTGATATTAGTTAAAGGTCAACCATGATAAGGAAAGGTAATTTGTTGATTGTTGTTGCAGTTTTTTTGGAGTTGCAATGTTGTTTCAAAAACCTACTCTGTAGTAAAGCAAATTCTAGCATTTTACAGATGCAATACATTTTTTTTTATCACCTATTGTTAGATATACTTTTGGAAGTTTCTGAAATGTAATTTTTTGAACCATGAAATTTGCAGTATGTTTGCCTAAAGTATGTTGTAAAACTGTTCATAGTAATATTTATTTAGAATACGCAATTGTAATGTCAGACATTTGCATAGTTTTTACTGAGAATTAAATTCTTTAGGCATTTATATTATTTTTATTATGCCAATCAGCTGGTTAAATATAAACTAATATGGTTTCAATGAATTTATATGTCCTGTTGACAATGAAAACAAAATTAAGAACAAGATACAAAACAGTTTTTTTTTTCTTTTCCTTCTCTTCCCTTCTTCTTTCAGTAAAGGGGGGTCATCCCATTCCCATGTTAGAATGGAAGCTATTTAAAACCTTTTAATTTTTTGTTTAAATTTTCAGGTGCCTTGAACTGTGTGCACAAGGCACCAGTACGAATGTACATATGATGTTTGGCATTGTATATATGCTCATATACTATTTCATTAAACAGAACTGATGCATCCAAATTCATAAATATCAATTATAATTTTGGAATTTTAATAGTATTATCTATTATTTTGAGTTGAATATCATTTTCTTTTACTTACAATTAGAGAGAATCAGTAATTTGACCATAATTTTAATTAAAAGTGTATTCAAATGAACAAAATGAACTAGTATCTAGCAACATACAGAACACACTAAATGTCTTGCAAGTTGGGCCTCGGAATGGACCGCTAGAGCCAAATATCACGGAACCAAATAGCGCCCGCTTGGCACAGCTCGGTTTCACATCAACTTTTCTAAAAACCTCAATCATCTACTTCGCCCTTACGCTCCTCGCCCCTACTTTGACAGCTAGCAAGATGCTTGGCTCACATTGTGGTACACCAAACAAGAGGTCGCAGCTACGCTGTACTGCTCACCTGGCGCTCCAAGTTTTCCAACACTGGCCCAAGAGGCTCCGTCTCTTCCTTCTTGGCCACGGGAGGAATGTCGCAGAGTATCATGGGCACGGGCGGCAGGTACTCCGGAGTTATCAGGCTCCTCTGGTAGTTCCCTGGTGACACACGGCATGCTCTGGGCTCTCGGAAACAGTGGTGGAGAGGCGGGGGTGTCAAAACCCTTGAACTTCCATGCTAAGCAAGGTCCTCCATCTTTTAACTCCTATTCCAATTTTTTTGTGGAGTCTGTCTCTCCAATGCTTTGAATCATGTTGCATAGAACATTGTCACATAATTCAAAGGATTGGTTGGAGAGCCAGACTTGACAAAACATTGGAATAGGAGTTTATAAACATTGCAAGCCAGACTTTAAAAAGGATTTAAAGGGTTACACGCTGGTCTTTGAAAAGGATCAAAACTAGCGAGCTACAACTTCCCCAATTAATTCCATCAACCACTGCAGTTGTCAATACCTGTAATTCATTGCTTTGCTGTATCCAGTTATATTTTGGGATACATTATGGACACTAGCAACACTGTCACATCTAGACCAGCAGAATAGTAATTCTTTTTTCTTATAACTTTTAAAAACTTGCGTATTACTTGTCTGTCTTTTGGGAAGGGGATAGGGGTCACTACACCCCCTAACCCTAAAGCATCCTTACTCAGAAAACTTTCTCTGACAAATAGTACCAGTTCATGCTATATGCTTACAACAGTAAAAAAATAGGTATATTTGCCCCTTGTAATGGTGAGGAAAACACCACCTCTAATGTAAGTCATGTTTTAAAACGAGCAAATGAATAAGTCTTGTTGACATTGGAGCCATTGTAAACTTAGAGGTGATGACACTAGAACAGAACATTGATGGAATGAAAGGGAAAGGAATAAAATACACTCCGAAAAACCTACAAGCTCACAGAAGATTCCCACATGCAAGAAATCCGAGCCTGAATCAGCCGGGAAACGATCGAGGTTCGCCTTGATGGGAGACGACCGATCGGAAACATTCGGCCAACATGGCTGCTGCAGTGAAAATGGTCTGTACTGATCCCGTAACATTTACGACGTTGAGTCAGGTACGTAACCATGTGACCAAACAAACACTAACACGTGACCTACACACATGTCGTGCATAAGGCAACAGCACATGACGAAGCACGTACCTGTCACTGGGTGGCCACGAGCCTTCTCTTTCCCTAGTACAGCATCCACCAGCTCTGAAACACAGGGCCGTACGTAACAACGCCATGCCTCTTCTCAAATATTAATGTATTTTACATGAAAATAAAGTTGCAAATGTGGGTTTCACACAAACAAACAATGGATTTACTATAGCAACGTATCAAATTCCTGGGAATATGACATCATCCTGCATGTTTGGCAATGTTAATTTTACCAAACTAGAAATATTTTAGAAAGGCAGTTGGCAGCACTGAACTTCCCATCATTGCAACATAAATATTTTTAACGCTTTCTGTTCATAAACGTAAACAAGCATTTTGAAAGTAGTTGAGTTTGTTTAATAGAATTATTTCTGATAAAAGTCTGAAATCAATTAAATGTTAAAATGTGATTACAAACAAAGTCAAAATATGAATTGTGTAATAAAATCTCACCATAAACAGTGGACATTTTGAGATACTTCAACATTTACATCTCTTACTCAAGAACCAAAATATTCATGTTCAATTTTAAGCAATTGTGAATTACCGCAAGGTTGGATGGATATATTATTTTCAACATTTGAGATAATAAAATTCAAGGTAATTTATAAAAACGTAAGATCTCAAACATTTTATTTACTGTGGTGTATATTTGCTTATTGTTTCCATTCTAGTGAGAATAAAATTACTTTTTAAACACTTCCCTCTTTCTACATTTTCCTGGTTTATATATATATGTATATATTTTTCCTGGTCCCTTGAAATATGTAAAAACAAGGTTCCACTGTATATTAAAATTGGAAAAAAAAAAAGTAGTGGTGCTGCACACATAACATAGATATAATGGCCTATGTAATGAATGTGGTGTAAACTCGGGACGTTTTTTAACCATTAAAGAAAACGTAAGGCCCAAAATAGTTCAAATCAAAACTGTATTTTAACTCAATAGAAAATAATATTTTCAAGTGAAAAAATAAGTCTACATTAAGAAAAAAAAGGGGCAGAAAACATGTTAGTGAATACGTCTAGCATACCACGCCTTTACAAATGTTTTAAATGAAAACAGCCTGTAACAAATCAGTAGAACTTTAAGACAAAGACATTTTTCAGCACTAAATAAGCAACAGCCACGACTGAGGAGACACTGCAAGACAAGGTGAGCACATGAATGTGCATGCGTAAATGAAGACAACATTCTCCCCAGTGAGCAAAGTGTCCCGAGCTCTTAATCAGAACATTCCTTAACAGCAGTTTTTTTTGTTATGTTAAATGTAGTGCATGTTGGCGCATAACCCACAAAACAACCCTAAGCAGGCTAACGAGATAAAATTGAATAATTTTTATTGAATTATCACTATTATGTATGGATACAAAGAAAGAGTGAAATGAAATCTACAATTTAATTGATAAATTTACTTTTATTTGCACTCATTTATTCAAATACATATGTTTATTACTTTAACGAACAGATTATTTTAACTATAACTTTTATACATGTTTGCTATTTAACTTCTTCCAATCTGTGTTATTCTGTTAAGGATACGACGATGATAGGAAAAGTAGGAAACAAATGGGAGTGTTTCCAGTTTAATGTGCCTCGAAAAAGTCAAATCGATGGTTGTTCCAATCGAGTGGAAGAGAGATAGATGCAGCGCAAGCGTACAATGAGCGTAACGGGACAATGTGCATTATGGGACAATGAGTCATCCTTTTTCGTGCGTGCAGCCGGCGTTCATCGATTTATTATTGTCAGGTCAAAAACACACAGAACCAGTAACATTATGTAATAAATTTTTCCAAATGGAATGACTTTGGCCCCGTGTGTGTGTTAGTGACCTTGCACGACACAAGACCACACGCCGTGGAGCGGCAGTGTCACCCACCCAGCAGGTGCGGCTTGCTCTGGCAGATGGCGTCCAGCCTCTTCATCTTGTGGAGGGCGGAGACGACCTTGTCCAGCGAGGCGTCCTCCCTGTGGGCGAACGCCGCCAGGATCCGCTCGCACACGTGCAGCAGATCATTCGAGTTCCACAGGCACTGCGAAGTCAAGGCGACGACAATTAATCCCCTTGACGTTTTACAACCGACTGAACGCAGTCACGTACGTTCAGCAACCACCAGGCTTGCGTCACACTACGCAACCGACCCGGAGCAGTTGCCGATGTGAGGTCTTCTGGGTCAATTGTTTGCCACGTGTTCCATTTGATAAATATAGTTAACACATTTTTGAAGACCTGCACTGTGCATTTTAAGAATAACGGTCAGAATAAAATTCAACCGAAAAATGCTGTGGAAATTTTAATCTCCGCAGCAGAAACTCAATAGTGTGACATTGGCCTAACACCATAAAAAAACACACCATGCAGTAGAAATTATTTGCAATTGTCAGTTACAATTAATAACTATGTATTCCATTAATTACGTGCTATGATCAAAGGAGCCAATCTTTTTAATACTAAAACAAATGAAAAAATTAAATAAACAAAAATTATTGAAATCAAGATGGCATCTTACAGTTACGTTTCTTATAAATCAGTAGTGAATATTATCAGATGCTGCTGCTGATTAAACTCAACAGGTAATTAAACTTCCCAAATTTAGTCTCAAATGTTCATTCACAAAATACAAAATATTAGATACAATTAAAAAAAATTCCCATTTTATAATAAAATTGTGTCTTAAACTTTGGCCAGTATGGCTTGTATCTGGCAACAGAGCATACTGAAACAAGGCCAGCATTAATAGTTGATACAGTACACTCCCGATTATCCGCAAAATTAAGTGGCAGAGCCACCGCGGATAGTGAAAATTGCGGATATTCCGCAAAAGAGCCGAAAATGGGGAAACAAAAAAGGAAACATAAATTTCAACTTAAAAATTTAAAAATTTATGTACAGTAAAAGTTACAATTAACAGTAAAAAAATTTTAAATGCTAAACTTTTAGTATTTTACTAAATAATTAACATGCAATATATTTCAGTAATGTAATTACATAAATGTGCTCGGTACTTGCTTCGTAACAAGGGATACAGTACTGTACGTACTTCATTAGACACTGCGTGAGTTCCGAGAAGGCCTGTGGCGTTTACTGTACACTGCAACACAATAAACTCGTCAGTAGAGTTCAAATTTGCTCACTTGTAATAAAATACAGATTTACATATGTGTGCTGTATTTTTTTCGTAGCATGCGCGGATAACAGGGAGTTTACTGTACTGTGCATCGGAAAGAGAGAGCAGACACACACTACACACGGCTAGACAACTAATCCATATCCGTGTGGCTATATTTATATTTTCGTTATCCATTCTTCTTCAAGTTCCGATCCCCATGTAGGGGTTTTCTCGAAGATTTTACATCAGTGTAGCAATAACGTCGCCCATTAATTTAATTTCTTTTATTTTCTTTAAAACTTACCTTAAATCGTTTTCCGGGGTATGCGAAGTCGTCGTCAGAAGACTTTTGGTTAGATAGACACTTAATTGTATATATGTGTGTGTGTGTGTGTGTATGTATATACCTATATATATGTGTGTGTGTACCTATATGTGTGTGTGTATGTGTGTATATGTATATATATATATGTGTGTGTATGTGTATGTGTATATATGTATGTATATATATATATATATATATATATATATATATATATATATATACATATGTGTGTGTGTGTTGTAAACACAGAGCGGAAACAGCACGGCGACAGGCAGGCAGGCCTCACCTGAACGGCGACGGGGTCGACGCCCAGGAGCGCTGCGAACTCCCTCCAGCCGCCCGACAGGCGGTCCCCGCCGAGCACGAACTTGCAGATCTGCTGCAGCGCGGGCAGGCCCTCGGCCGCAAACAGGAAGCCCGCGTGCAGGCGCGAAGTGGCCCGCTCCAGCTCCCCCGGGTCCTCCTCGGCAGGCCGCACCGAGTCCCGGAGCTCCTCCAGCACCGGGTCCTGCCTGCTCGCCAAACACCGCGCCGCCCCGCGCATCAACTCATCTTCTTTCATCACAGGCATGACTATCTACAAGTCAGTACATTTTTCAAGTCGCTGCTTTTCCAAAAAAATAAAATAATAAAATTCCAAATTTTTCTTTCTTCAATGCTACAGATGTTTCTTGTTTTACCCTGAAAACAACGTTCAAAAATTCCTACTGGTTCCTGAGAATTCATCTTTTATTGTTTAAATTACAAAACCTGTGAATTGATGTAGCCACCGCCATTTTTGGACTTTTAATAGCGTTGCAGATCCTGTGGTCATCCATGAATAAGAACGTGTATATTTTGTATTTGGATTTGATGTTTTATCATCATGCAGCATTTGGTAGGAGTGTATTTTGTTAATCGAATGGAAGCTGGATGAACAGAAATGTGTAACCATGGTGCTGAAGTTCTCAATATGGGGGGGACCAACGAGAAACAACATAAAACCATTTATAGTTACTTTTGTAAACATTAGGGGGACATACCAAACGTATTAAACTTTACGATAAATTAAACTTTACGATAGTGAAACTACCGTGGAATATATCTGGTGAACTAAAATAGCCACAGTAAAAAGTAGTCACAAGTTCTAACATAAGAAAATTGGCATTACATTGTTAATAATACAGTCTCCTTTCAAAATTATAAAAGTTTCGGTAGCGCAGCGGGAGAGCACACAGTTGAGCAGCTAAAGGGTAATTTTTAACCTGGTTCAAGCCTAACTAACTCTTTTGTTTACTCTTTTAATAACAAAAATAATACAATATAATATGTTAATATAATAATATCACACAATAATATTTAATCAGCTCAATGGGATTGTTTGTTTGTAGGAAGTATTTAGAGACTGATTTAATTTGTTTGAGTAGTAACAAATGTACAAACATATAGTGTATGTAATAATTTGTTGTTTTTTTTTAATGTTCCTTGTTAATATTTTAGTAATGACATAGAAGTATATCATCTAATATGTGCAGAAACTTTATAGAAATTAACTCTATAATTCAGGCTTGAAGTCTGGGTTTGGGATTTTTTGAAGTCTTTTTTCCCCTTTTATCGGAGCCGTTTCTAACAGCTTAAAATTTCAGCCTCTTTCGAGCTGCTATCTGCGAGAGATGGTGGTAAGCAACGTTTACGATTCAGGCAGCGGATTCCAGCGGCGGGCGCAGAAGAAAGTAAGTGTGTGATTCGCATCTAGAATTTTCTGTATGTACTTGAAGGCAAATTTATTGATCAGTCTATTTATTGTGCTCGTCATTATTTCAAAGAATTCTACATTAAATTTAGTGTCTGAGTTTCTTATTTTAAGTTAATTTGAAACATGAGCAACATGAGAACACATGAATTTGCACGTTACAGAGATTATATGTTTACACCGAGTTTACCGGTGTAAATCACCGGCGAGAAAAGCCTCTAATTTTTTTTAAATAAGTATTTACCTTCTACTGCATCACATAACCCAAATACAAAATATACAGGTACTTATATATTAATAGTTGCAGGATAAAGTTGCTATGCAAAGCACGATAGCTGCGGCATCACTGCAGAGCTACCTAATGTAAATAATAAAAAGCAATTTATCAGAAACTGTAGAAATTTTGAAATGCTTTTTATGGGGTAAAAAGAGTACTGTCTTTAGTGTTCAGAAAAAACTATTTTTGGATTTATATAATTTTATTTACAGCAAAGTTGCTATTTAAGAATTTCACCCTAGGGTTTATTGAAATAATAGTTTACTGTAAATATTTCTCTTGTAGATTTATTAAAATACATTCGGAAAAAAATTTCACATTCTCCATTAATGGTATAATTCACACATTGCGGCTTGTCTGCAAATAAAATAATAAAAATTCATAAAATACTTTTTGTAACTCTAAATACGTTCCTCTATTTACCCTGACAGCTGCATTTCTAAATTCCAACTGGTTTCTAATAAATTACAGTTTATAGTTTACATTACAAAACCTTTGCACTGATGCTGTCGCTCCCATTTTTTCTTTCTCACGTGGGTCCGTGTGTTTATATTTGAGAACTTAAGTCAAATATTGGGAATGGTCTATTAGGTTACATTAGCTACATTAAAAATACTTCCAATTATTTTTAATGTTTGCTTAGGAATTACCAATTTAAGATGATGTAGCTATCCTGACCTAACAAACCGTTCACACAATTACACAGTATTTTTATTTATTTTTATATTTTAATCGTCCACAAAATATTAAACTCTTTTTATAAAGCTAACCTAATCTAAGTAAATGAACAATCTCACGATGTAACAAATTGGTAATATTTGTACCAAACCTGCACAAACGCGGACTCGGAACAGACTGTTGTGAATATTAGGTTTGCCAATTCTGCGATTCTCCATGCATAAGAATGTAAAAAATAATGGTGATGGCTGCATCAATGTGGGTATTATGATGTAAGCTACAAACAGTGATTTCACAGAAACCATTTGGAATATTAAGACACTCTTTTCAGGGTAAATACAGGAACGTTTTTAGTTTTCAATAAGATTTTATTAATTTCCGGAAAAGCCGCTGAAAGTAAATCTCTGTTTATGCTGCTACTCCTAGTTGTGGTAGCCACTGTAGTAAACCTCCTTGCTATTGTATTGATGTGTTCTCATGGGGTTCTTGGCGCCTACCCTTGTTGCAGCAAATACCAGGACCGCTACTGCTGGATGGTCTGCCCAGACTGATAGTCCAGCTAGCACGTCACTGCCCTGGGTTACCGTATGGAGAGTAATTATAAAAAGTAAATTTAGTGGTGTTACGTGAATAGTGGAAATTTGCATATAAATGAAATAATAATAATTGAAAAACATATGATTTTAATGGTTCTTAAATATTGGTGGGAAGTTATGTTTAAAATGAGATTAATTGAGAAACAACCAAGGTGTCAAATCTAGGTGTCGGAAATTAGATGCAAATGACGTCACTAGAACACGTCGAATATACTGCCGGGTCTAGCTATCCGTCGTCGGAGGCTTGAGGCTCTCTTCACAGGACCTCCAGGTGGTCTGCTGCTACACTGGAACTCTGGATGCTGTAATGCTGTAATTAGCGAACTACAGAGGTGCTGAGGTCGCCGGATATCAGCTGAAGACTCGACATCCCTCTCGTCCTGGAAAGTCTGGTCTAATTCTGGATTGGTCTCACCAATCTTCGTGGTCGAATCTCAGCTGGCGCTGCCCTCAGATGTCTGGAACCACTACGAGACGAAAACGGGACCGACGCGGAAGTTGGCATTCGAAGTCGCCGATACTCCCTATCTAGGATTTATTTAATCCAGATACAATTCTCTCAACTCGTAGAGAGGAGAATGCTAAGCAGGACACGATCGCGGATGACGCGAAATCTTCTATTTCTCGGGCGGCAACCAAGGCTTTGGTTCGCCCCAGCCCGAGAAACGTCTTCTTTCCGCAAGATGGCGATGGCGTCTCCCTTCTTCTTCCTAATATCTATTTACTGGCCGTCCCTAGCAACCAAGGAGCTATCGATATCAGTAAACAGAATAAGCTGCATAGTGAAATAAAAACGTGGATGTTGGAGTGTAAAAGAATCGAACTAAGACCAAATGAATAAAGTTTCCAAGGAATAATTCTTAGAAGACCCTGAAGTTGAAAGTGTGTCGTCTATGGTAATAAGATGTGTCATATTTGTTATGCCTTGGTTGTCCTCTTTACAATCAAAACAATTAAATACATAATATTCCCTCATGGAATATACAATTAATATTACAATCATAATAAAAAATAATAATATATAACTGTAAACAGTTGTACTGGTTACAGACGCGACATACGAAAATTACCAAGCCTAGAAAGGTACCATTAAGTGGTTTTTGTTATGGCTTTTAAATGCTTGTGATTTACCATTGTTTTATGTGCATTTCTTTTCATGTTTCATTTAAGATGTTAGGTGAAACATCTACCAGTATTTAACCTGGTGAAATTGAAAATTTTTGCGATATTTTCTTGGTGTCATTATTTATTTGCAACCTTTGGACGACAGCATAGGCTTTATAGTGTACAGGGCATGTGAAAATAAAGAAAATGAATACAATATACTGAGAATACTATCGTAGTACCTAACAATCAATATTAAAACCTTTAAATAATATTATTATCCTGCTAAACTCCAACTGTTAAAAACAACATACACTGAATCACGTCGATACACTTAAAATACATTTATGTTTACGAAAAGGTGATTCCCGAATTCAGAAATATTTCCATTTTTAATAGTGAAAATAAGTTTCTTACCCCATTCCGAACTTAGGTAATTCTTCGGAGGCGAGATTCATGACGCAGGGACAACTATTCACTGCACACAAAAACACTGTAAAATATGCCTTCGTAAAACTGCAACAACAATTTGTATCAGAGTCAAATTCATGTCAAAATAAAATAATTATCTCCATTCCTTTATTTTCAATAGAATAGAATGCTACCGATTACATTTTTCCTGTTGTGACGTCATGAAAACCATAGTCAACAGAATAAAGGGTATATAAACTCCCACACTAGATTATAACCACTGTTTTCAGCGCCCATGGCTGGAAAACAAATAACACGAGCGTGAGCTTTCCGAATCATGTAAGTTGAAATTAGAAATGCTGAACACCAATTCAAACACCAATCTTAATATTCGAATGTATGTAATGTTCCGTGTATTAGGGATTTAGGCACGTTTTATTTAAAAATTTTGTAATCTTAAATATTTTTGGAAATATTTTTTTTTTCTCATCTTATTTTCTTTACGTCCAGGCCCTCAGCCTCTGTTCTCAGAGGCGAGCTGATTTTCTTTCCCAGCCTCATGCTAGGCTAGCATTCTGGCTAATATTTCTCCCGCCTCCAGGCACGTGGGGGCCGGTAACTTTATTTCTTCGCGTGACTACCTTTTGCCTAGAGCAGCTTGTGAAGCAGTGCTGAGCCCTGCTAACTCTGTCACGAATCGGTATAAGGTTCACTAGCAGCAAGACACGACAGGAGGATCCCGTGGGCCTTGTGTCCCACAGACCATGCGTTTTTTGAAGCCATCCCCCTCCTGCTCGCCCACCACTTTCTTCTCAGAAGTGTGGCTAGGAGCGACGACCGCACGGGGACGTTAACCGAAGTCAAGGCCATCTCAGGCTTGACAGCCGCAGTTACGATTCTGCACCTTAACGACATCTAGTGACGGCTGTGGTCACTAAAGCCACTTGTGGGCGTCGGCAGCGCCGACACCAGCGCTCGCGCGGAGGTAACGACAACCTCTCTCCCCTCTTTATGTCTCAGGCTGCTAGGTGGCACCACTGGTTACTCCATTACCCCCTAGCTTGACACTCTCGTCGGTGACAAGTCGATTTATTAGTACTTCCTCTCGCCACCAAAAGATAGCGCCTCAGTCGCGCAGTCACTCCAGTAAGATCTATTTTTTTTATGCCGGACACCTTCGGGTGGACTCGGTCATTTTCGGCTCAGAGCCTACCCCCCCCCCCCCCCCAAATTGTCTAGAGACCCCGCGCTTATGATATCCTGGTGATGTCCCGCTCTGTACGGACTTCGGTGCGCGCCTCCTGACTGACTGGCAACCGTTTGTAATTGCGATCTTCGGCGAATCATCGACATCGCACCGTATATTATGTAGTCTGCTCAGACTAGAGGGATGGAGTCCCTATCTAAAATTATTATTAACCAGTCAGTAGTTTAGTTGAAAGTACCTAGAGAAATTTAGTATTTTTTTTATATTTTTTTTTAATTAATCATGATGACATCCATGGCTACCGCGAATCGTGGTTCGAGTTTTCGGAGACGAGGCGCCCTCTCCTGAGCGCCAGGACCAACACCCTGTTTTGGTAAGTCTTGACGTCATCCCCCCCTTTAATTTTCCCTCTATTGGCCTCTTGCGCCATTTAAGCATACTGTCTGGAAACAGGTCTAATTCTTTGGAATTTGGACTTCTGTTTCAGACAGGGTTCCAAGTTTGGGGCAGCCAAAATCCTCTGCCAGAACCTCTGGAGTCGGTTCCTGAGCAGAATCCACCATCTTTAGGCCTACTACCTCGCTCACCGTCTACCTACAGCCCCGGGTGATACCCGCATTATTCTATTATTCTATTCACGAACTCAACAAAAAAAAATAGTGTAACCCAGTTAAGACAGCGGACAGTAAAAGCAGTTCGAGGAGGAGAAATGTATTTTATGTTTTGCAAGGATTATATGTACTGACGTCGTCTGGCAGACGACCACCCCAGAGCCCGACCTGCACCCGCCAGTATACGCTCCCGCTAACGGAACACACCCCTGGCCATGGCCCACCCGAGTCAGGCGACCCGAACAGCAATTAAAGACAAAGCCGCGGAAACCTGAGTAGACAAGAGAAGAACCGTACCCATTCCTCCTGAAACATTAAATGAGGATTTTAGCGACAATAAAATCTCTTCCAGACACACCCGTTTGGAGTCTAGCGTAATGAGGTCACGCCTGGCACGAGAGAGGCCGAGCCTCCCTCGGACGCCATGCCAGTTCGGCAGTTCAGAGCAGCTCACGGACCGGGGCGGACCTACGTCCCACGGAGAGGCAACATCCTTTGTCTACATTGAAAGTAACGTCCGGTAAATATAGTCACTAATTAACCAAACCCCTTTTATTAATTAACCTCTCCGTGAGTACCCGGTCCCTTTTTTCGGTCCAGGACCTAATCCGGCCGCATCAACTTAAGGACACCCCGCACCACACTTGGTCAACGGGGCTGCTCTTCAGCATACGGCACGGGCCGTCTCCCGCAACGTACAGAACTTTATTTAAGGTCACGCGCACGGCGCTGACCACAAACCCGCAAGGGAACTTGGACAAACTTAATTGCGGTGCGTGTTTCACCACAGTGGGCACAACACCCGCGCCGAGACATTTGCATACGGGATTGGCCGTCTCCAATCGCCCGCCCCCTTAATTCAGTGTATTTTTGTATCCCGTATTTTGTACTGCTAACTTACGTTACCCGAGTAACGAGTGCCACGTAACTTGTGCGCGCCCCCTTAATTCAGTGTATTTTGTGTCCCGCCTTTGTGTTACGAAATTACGTTACCTGCGTACCCAGTGAGACGTCTGAGACATAATAGCATCCGAGGCCACGTAACGCGGAACACAAACAATACGGCGCCACGGAATAACAAGTAAAAACCCCCCGGGGACCTCTGTAGAGTGTTGTATTGTGTACGACTCGCTCCTCTGAATAAAAGGTACGACACCGCCACCTCAACTCCACGTCTCTTATTTAAAATCATCTCACGCAACACCGCCGCCGGCCCTAGTGGGCCACGACCCCAAATTCACGACTAGAAACGAGCTAGTCTGGCGCCCACCCGGACAACACAGATCAAGAACCGCCTTTTCCCACTAGGAGCCACACCGGGACTCGAGCCTGAGACCCCAGACGACGGCATTTGGCGCCCGCTGCGTGGGGCAGAAAATAACGTGAAAAATTTTTTTTTCCCCCTTCTGGACATTTTCGAGATAAATTCACCAACAGGCGACAGCGGAGACACGAAACAGCCATTTTGGACACAGGAAGGGTCGAAGGCCAGACAGACCGGCGCGACGAGGCAAGCGGACAAAGGACACTCCAACCACCCTCACCCCCGCACGTCATCACGGCGAGGCGAGCAACAGAGCTACGTAACCATCCCCACTCCGCGCGGACCGTTTTCGCCTCCTCTTTGTGCGGCTGTCCGGGCACCTGCCCCCACCTCGCCACCCCTCTTCCCGCTCTCCGCTTCGGGCAACCATCCTGATACCCCCACTCCGCGCGGACCGTTTTCGCCTCCTCTTTGTGCGGCTGTCCGGGCACCTGCCCGCCGCCGATCTCAAACCCGCGCGCTACAACACGCGCCCAGACTACAAACAGCCCGTCACAGACGGCGAACTTGAACGTACAACATACAACTCAACATGCAGGCACCACCTACAGACCTCGTGTGCACGCGTTGCCTATTACCAAGGGAAATAGACCTATTGACGGGATCACTGCCGTGGTACAGGACATGCCAATGCGCGAACACCCGGGACAACGTCACTGAGCAGACCTGGGGCAAGCCCTGGAGCGAGACGTTACTCGGCGAGCCGCACACCCAATTACCGTGGTCATGGGTACCGCTTAAGACGGAGGCACAAGCTAACGTCACACTGGGAGGCATACTACCGACTATGGGCCTCACGAGTGCGCGGACCAATCCGGCACCCAAATACATCCCACCACCAAGCGCAATCACCGGACCAAACACGGGGATGCATACACGCAACCCGTGCTACACAGGGAAGTTAGCACTACCCGAGTTCAGCGGAATAGGGCACGAAGTACCCAGAGACTTCCTAACACACTGCGAGGTCAGACTGGCACGGTCCGGAATACCGACCGATGAGTGGTCGGGGCGAGCGAGCGAACAGCTGAAGGGGACCGCCCGCCAATGGTGGAACACCTGGGGACGCTTCGGCATGCCCTGGGAGGAGTTTGCCATGTCGTTCAACCGCCGATTTGACACGGAACACGCACTGGTCCAATGCACGACACAGTTCTATGGCGAACGCCAACGCGACGGCGAACCCGTCGAGCAGTTTCTGGCCAAGAAAATGCAACTGTTCAATCGAGTAGCACCCGGCGCCGCGCCAGCCACCGCGCTCGCAACCATTACCACCCTCCTACACAATGAACTGCAACCGTTCATGCGGTGTTACCGCACAGAGGAAGTTGAGGACTACGTCCGACAAGCCATAGACACGGAACGGAACATCCGGGGACTGCGACACTACAACCCCCCGAACACCGACCGGGACCTGGCCAGACGCCCAATGGGTCAGAGAATAGCCAGCGTCCAGAACCGGGAAGCAGGGGGCTACCCACCCGACCGCCCGCGACGAGCCATCGAGGACGCACCACCACCTGGTAGGCCCGATGGGTCACCGACACAGCAGGAACCCCCACTACCGCGATGCCAGTTGGGCTGCCCCGCAGGTACCCGCCACTGGCATGTCGACTGCCCACGCCGGCAAACACCACACGACACCAACACGTCGGGAAACGCCCACCCGGGGGCACGGCGGTAAAACCCGCGCCTCCGAGCAAACCGAGCCAACCCACACCCGCCGCGGAAATAGCCACACCGCAACTAAACCAGCTAGTCCGTCCCCGCGACGGCCTACTCCGCATCCCCGTGGAAGTCAACGGACAACCCACGGCGGCCCTGGTAGACACGGGCGCGAGCCACGTGTTTGTGGCCCCCCAACTGGTACCCCCCCGGCGCGCTGCAGCCCCAACAAGCCGAGTTACGGTTAGCAACCAGCACGCAACCGGGAAGGACAGTGGGGCAAGCCGAACTCGAGGTACGCATTCGGGACGACGTCACCACGGTAACCGCCCTAGTGGTAGAGGACTTACACGAAGGGATAGTACTAGGCCAACCATGGTTAGCGAGACAAGATGCGGTGATCGAAATGAAACCCAGACGAGTTTACATTGGCACCCGCGAGCGGCTCACGGTGTACGCCATAGGCACTACCCCTGAGAGTCAGGGGGAGAAGGTAACCTTAGACCAGTTCCGCCACAACGTCCCCCACGAGTACCGAGCAGCAGTGGAACGCGTGTTGGCAGAAAGGCAGGACGTCTTCGCGGTAGCCGACCCACTGAAGCGCACCACCATCACCGAACACCACATCCCGACCACCCACGACAACCCAGTACACGAGGCCCCGAGAGGCTACGGGTTCCGGGAGCAGAGGGCCATCCGGGAGCAAGTGGCGGACATGCTTCGCGACGGGGTAGTCGAACCGTCCAACAGTCATTACAATGCTTGCGTCGTATTAGCCCCAAAGAAAGACGGTTCGCTACGCTTCTGCGTCGACTTTCGGCCGCTAAACGCGATCACGATTAGCTCACCCCCACCTCAAATCAGCGTCGACGCCGCCGTAGCCGGACTCGGCCGCGCGAAAGTCTTCAGTACGCTCGACCTGAAGGCTGGGTATTGGCAAGTGCCCATACGGGCGGAAGACAGGGGGAAAACCGCGTTCACGATACCAGACGGGCGGAAGTTTCAATTTCGCGCCATGCCTTTTGGGCTAAAGTGCGCACCGGCCACGTTCCAGGGAATGATGACCCGAGTGTTGGAGGGGTACCTGGGCCGGTTTGCGATCGCGTACCTCGACGACGTGATCGTCTTCTCCGAGACGTGGGAGGACCACGCCAGACACCTGGCGCTGGTCCTAGAACGCTTAGCCACACACCATCTCACGGCCGCACACCACAAGTGTCATATAGGGACCCAGGAGGTCGAATTCCTGGGCCACCTAGTAAGCGCGGCTGGCAACCGACCCCAACCCGTTAACTTGCGCAAGATCGCTGAGGCGGCACCACCGCGGCAAAGGAAGCAACTCCAACGGTTTATCGGCCTAGTGAACTGGCTCAGGGGGTACATTCCCGACTTCTCCCGTACCATCGCACCGCTGACCGACCTCCTGTCACCACGGGCACGGTACCATTGGGGCGAACCCGCGCAACGCGCCTTTGAAGAAATAAAAGCCGCCTTCACTATCTGTCACACCCTCACACGAGTAGACCCCGGACGCCGCCTCTACCTCCAGACCGACGCCAGCGCACTCGGTGTGGGCGCGGTGCTCTTCCACACGGACCCGAACGGGGTCCGCGAGGTCATCGACTACGATAGCGCAAAGCTCGGACCGGCCGAACGCCGGTACCACAGCAACGAGCAAGAGTGCCTAGCCGTAGTCTGGGCCATGAAGAAGTACCGGCCCCACCTGGAGGGGAAGTGCTTCACACTGAGGACGGACAACAGCTGCCTCACCTGGCTGCGTACGATGCAGGGGCAGAAAGGCAAACTCATACGATGGGCGCTATTCCTCCAGTCGTTCGACTTCGACGTCGAGCACGTTCCCGGCACGGAGAACCAGCTCCCCGACTTACTGTCGAGGGAACCCGACGACCGAACAGAGCTGACGGACGAGGACGACTGGGAGGAGATTCTACCCCCGGACACACCACACGGACACGCATCGCACGACTCGGCATGCGCGCGCATCACGGCCGACGCGGACGGGGACGAAGACCCACCCAACACCGTGGCCGACGTCCAAGACCGGGTACGTCGAGCACAGGAAACGTCAATAGACTCGGCAAGACGCCGCCAGCAAGCGACCGCCGGACATGAGGCGTGGCGCGTGCAAGACAGCCTGATTCAGACTCACACACCCGGACACCAGGAAGACTGGAGGACCTACGTCTCGACGGAAGCCCGAGAAGCGGTCCTTAGGTTCTTCCACGACCACGACCTCGCTGGACACCCGGGGACCGATCAGACACGACGAGAAGTCACCCGGCACTACCACTGGCCCCGCGTCACGTACGACGTACGTACGTACGTGCGCGAATGCGAGGTCTGTCAGGCGAGGAAAGCGAGGCGGCGTGACGGCGAGGAGCAACAACGACCCAGGGAACCCACCACCGCCTTCCAAACGATAGCCTTAGACGTAATGGGCCCCTACCCCCGCACGCCGCGCGGCAAACGCTTCCTCCTCGTCGTGACAGACCTCTTCACGCGGTGGACGGAGGCGTATCCATGCGGGAACGTGCGCACACCTACCATCATCAGCCTGCTGACCAGGGAATTCCTGTCACGTTGGGGATACCTCCAGTCGGTGTTGACGGACAACGCCAGTCAGTTCCTGGGGCGACATTGGAAGGGCTGGTGCGACGAAGACCAGATCGACCACCACACGACGCCCGCCTACCACCCAAGAGCGAACCCGACAGAGCGCCGGAACCAGGAACTGAAGGCACAGCTCCGGATCCGGCTGGGGGCGGACCACACGCAGTGGGACCTGCACGTGGCTGACGCCCTCTTCTGTGTACGACGCCGCACCAACGCCGCAACCGGCCGCACACCGGCCGAAATGATACAGGGCCACAACCTGCCCTTACCGGGAGAATGGGCCACACACGGCACTCCACACCCCGACGAGACGACGGAGGAACGTGACCAACGACGGGTGACTCTGCACGACGAGGCAAGACGTAGACAGGAGAGGTACGCCAACCGGACAACCCCAACCACAGATCATCCTCCACCCGCCGTGCAGGTCGGCGATCAGGTGTTCGCGCGACTACACCCACTTTCAGCCGCACCCCGCAACTATTGCGCGGGACTGGCCCCGCGCTGGGGCGGGCCATACACGGTACGGCGACGACAAGGCAGGACGACGTACTTAGTCCGCACGGAGGGACGGCGCCTGAAGAAGGTGCACAGGGACGACATCCGGCTCACCGCCCTACCTGGGGAGAGGAACCCAGACGGAGACGCAGGACCCCCCACTCCGGACGAAAACGGACGCCGTACGCCGGAGAGCGACGTAGTCCAGGAAGAGGACGACTCGCCAGAAGCGACCCCCGCTAGGAGCCGACCCGAACCGCGCCCATACCGCACCCTGGTGTTCACGAACACCACGTCCAACAGGCCCCGCGACGAACCCGCGGACACGCCCGTGACATCACCCGCAGAGGCCGCGTCAGACGACGAGGCGAGGCCACAACCACGGCGGTGGCGGCGCCCGCCCACGTACCTCGACGATTACGCACTTAGCACGGCCACGGGGGACACCGGGGGCGACCCCGCCCACGACGTGCCAGACGAGCCGGAAGAGGTCCACGAGGACGCACCGGAGACGGCAGTGGTACCTTGGGAGGGGAGCGTGGTGTACGAGAGCCCCCCACCGCAATACTACCCACGGGGCAAGGACGAAGAGGCCGTGGAGATCGCCGAGCTGTCGCACAGCATAGGTCAATCCGATGCATGCAACGACGACGGGCCAACGCCGATCGTCACGCAACCCGGAGAGACCGACTCGGAGATCGCCGCCTCAGCATCAGCCGCCATACCCGAACGGGAACGGACCCCGTACCAGTCCACGAACTGACAACCGCCGCCGAAGGAGGACCTCCGCGGACCGGGACATCGACTGGGGACAAGCGAACCCGCCAGCGAGCCCGCGGAACGACCCCGACGGGCCCACAGACCTCCAGTTCGCCTGGCCGACTAAGACCTGGGAACAGGGCGCAGAGCCTGTCAGCCGCAAGGCCACCTCGACGAGTCGACCCCCGGATGTTCGGCGTGGGACGACCCGGGACAGGTGCTCGGGCCCTACCAACTGCGGCCACCGCGAGCACCACCCGGGTGGAGCTGTTGCCGGAGCTAGGAGGCGCCACGACGCCGCCCCTGGCACGCCTGCCACGACGGCAACCGGGGCGGCGCGCACGTTGGCCCAGTCGGCCACGATCACCAGGTCCAGTGCGCTGACCCTACCAGCCGCTGACCACACACCGGCACCACGACGCCGCCCCCGGCACGCCTGCCACGACGGCAACCGGGGCGGCGCGCACGCTGGCCCAGTCGGCCACGATCACCAGGTCCAGTGCGCTGACCCTATCAGCCGCTGAACCCGCCCAGGTGCCACGACGCCGCCCCCAGTACGTCTGCCACGACGGCAACCGGGGCGGCGCGCACGTTGGCCCAGTCGGCCACGATCACCAGGTCCAGTGCGCTGGCCCTACCAGCCGCTGACCACACACCGGCACCACGACGCCGCCCCCGGCACGCCTGCCACGACGGCAACCGGGGCGGCGCGCACGTTGGCCCAGTCGGCCTTGATCACCAGGTCCAGTACGCGGAGCCAACCAGCTGCTGAGCCGCGAACCACGCCGGGATGGAGCGGCCGGAGCTAGGGGTGGCCCCATGTTAGCGGGACCATAAGCTGCGCAAGGTCGGGCTTCACAGGGGGGGGGCGTTTGACGTCGTCTGGCCGACGACCACCCCAGAGCCCGACCTGCACCCGCCAGTATACGCTCCCGCTAACGGAACACACCCCTGGCCATGGCCCACCCGAGTCAGGCGACCCGAACAGCAATTAAAGACAAAGCCGCGGAAACCTGAGTAGACAAGAGAAGAACCGTACCCATTCCTCCTGAAACATTAAATGAGGATTTTAGCGACAATAAAATCTCTTCCAGACACACCCGTTTGGAGTCTAGCGTAATGAGGTCACGCCTGGCGCGAGAGAGGCCGAGCCTCCCTCGGACGCCATGCCAGTTCGGCAGTTCAGAGCAGCTCACGGACCGGGGCGGACCTACGTCCCACGGAGAGGCAACATCCTTTGTCTACATTGAAAGTAACGTCCGGTAAATATAGTCACTAATTAACCAAACCCCTTTTATTAATTAACCTCTCCGTGAGTACCCGGTCCCTTTTTTCGGTCCAGGACCTAATCTGGCCGCATTAACTTAAGGACACCCCGCACCACACTTGGTCAACGGGGCTGCTCTTCAGCATACGGCACGGGCCGTCTCCCGCAACGTACAGAACTTTATTTAAGGTCACGCGCACGGCGCTGACCACAAACCCGCAAGGGAACTTGGACAAACTTAATTGCGGTGCGTGTTTCACCACAGTGGGCACAACACCCGCGCCGAGACATTTGCATACGGGATTGGCCGTCTCCAATCGCCCGCCCCCTTAATTCAGTGTATTTTTGTATCCCGTATTTTGTACTGCTAACTTACGTTACCCGAGTAACGAGTGCCACGTAACTTGTGCGCGCCCCCTTAATTCAGTGTATTTTGTGTCCCGCCTTTGTGTTACGAAATTACGTTACCTGCGTACCCAGTGAGACGTCTGAGACATAACAGCATCCGAGGCCACGTAACGCGGAACACAAACAATACGGCGCCACGGAATAACAAGTAAAAAACCCCCGGGGACCTCTGTAGAGTGTTGTATTGTGTACGACTCGCTCCTCTGAATAAAAGGTACGACACCGCCACCTCAACTCCACGTCTCTTATTTAAAATCATCTCACGCAACACCGCCGCCGGCCCTAGTGGGCCACGCAGGGGCACATACATCCACGACCCCAAATTCACGACTAGAAACGAGCTAGTCTGGCGCCCACCCGGACAACACAGATCAAGAACCGCCTTTTCCCACTAGGAGCCACACCGGGACTCGAGCCCGAGACCCAGGACGACGGCAGTACAACAAGTCACCAATGTTGATTTCATTCTGTTTTTTTTTGTATTGTTATTTTTGTTAAACATTCAGGGCCGGCCCGATAAAAAAAAAATTCAATTAGTAAATAAGTGTAATTGTGAGGCATTTTAATAAGATCACTTATCAATGAAAAACAGATGTTATTAAGGAAAATTTAATCTATAAAAAAGAAAGAACAATGATTAATAAAATAAGGAAGTCTATAGACGTAACAGTTGTTTTTTATTTGTTTAATATATAATAACGATCCTTTTTCTCCCAAGTGTTCGTAGGTAGTCTCTAAATTTTCTTTGTTTACTCCTAGTGTTGCCTCTGTTGTTGACTTTTATAGTTATCAATTGAGGGCCCCAGTATTCAGAGTTTCCAAATCTTTTTATCTAATTACTGAATTATTCTTTAAGACACTTGGGGTATTACAAATGTAAATTAAATAAAGTAATATTAATCTTATGCCATTTTCTTATATCAGCAAATTTTTTATATAAATTATAAAAAATTAAAATCTTTTAATCTTAACTGCACAATTTAATAACAATTAAAATTTTAGGAGAATAAATTATATTGTGCTGGAATTACACATGCAATAATTTATAATAACCAGCGAAATACAACTGAGTTCATGAGGAAGGCCTACTATGGCTACTTCGGCATCGAACTGGGAGACCATAACAAACCATGAGCACCACACAGGACTTGTAGAACCTGTTTAGAGCATTTCAACTATGGTGATCGGTAAGCAAACAGCGTTGCTATTAACAATTTCATTGGTGTGGTGACAACCCGCTGACTGCAGTACCTACTCACTGCTACTTCTGTTCTGTGAATATTAAGGGATTTAACCGAAGGAAAAAATGTAAAATTCTTCTGCAATTTTACCCATTCCTCATGGCCCTATTTTACCAGTACTAAAAGTCCCGAACATTTACAGGATTGTCCCTCTTCTAAATCTGAAAATGATGCAGAAATGGCCGGCCCTACCTCTGATTGTGATTTCTCGCCTGAAGGTGTTGAAAAAGAACATAAACTTTTCAAGCAAAGTCAATTAAATTATTTTGTTCGAGATCTTGGCCTTACAAAGGAATCTGCCGAGATACTCGGGCCTAGACGTCGTTAAAGGAATATGTTGGCACCATTGAAAACATATTATTAGTACAGATATCGCAAAAAAAAAAAAAAAAAAAAAAAAACCCTGCTTTCTATTTTGAAGAGGGAACTTTGTTTTAATGCAACAACATTCCACAGAATATGCTGAAACTATAATTACCACATTATGACCCTATCCACTGTTGACTTTATATCGATGCCTCCAAGCATAGTTTTAAGTGCATCCATCACAATGAAAACAAACTTGCATCTGTTCCCATCGCACTTTCAGTTACTATGCGAGAGACAAGACGGAAATCTTGAGATGATGTTATGTAAACTGTCGCGCTACTGGAGGCCCGGCCGTGCTGTGTTTCCGTGATGCCCTTGGGTTGCTGTGAGCCGGTCGAGTGTCGTGTGTGGCGAGTGCAGCAGCTGAGAGAAATCGCACCAGATAACGTCAGTTTGAGTTCACATCATGTACAGGTGAACATAAAAATTGACATTGTACGGCCGAAGGCCACCCCAAAGCCCGACCTGCACCCGCCAGTACTCGGCTCCGCTAACGGAAAGCTCCCCTAGCCATGGCCCACCTGAGTCAAGTGAGCGGACCGCAGCCCAAGGTAGAGAATAGCGAACCATTTTAATTACGCATGCAAGGCACTCCCCGTGCCTACAAAATTCCCCACACAATAATAAAGTAATCAAAAACAAACAAAAGCCCCTAATTAATAGAGTGCGACGTAGGAGTGCCCGGGTCACTCACGTGTACTTTTCTACTAAAACAGCTGTGAGTGCAACCCTTGCGGCCTTCAGCCTAAATTCAGTAGTGAAACGTGTGACGTAATGCAAACCGCCCAAAATTAGCATTATCATTCACAATTGGAGTAGTTATCAAGAAACAGACAGTCTCCAGCTTGACTCTAATATTCAGACTTATTTTAGACAAACTTATTAAATGTCAATTCTAAAACATATATAGATATTAAGTTAATCATTAAGTTTTATTATGTGAATTTAGAGCCACTTAAATTTAGTTATTATATAGATTTTTACGAATAACGGAACTTTAGAAACTCTGGCGCGACAGGGAGCTCACCCCTCCCCTCGCGCCAGGGCTAGACGGCAGTACAGCGCGACTCACGGACCGGGACGGACGCACGTCCCACGGGGAGCCAGCATTTCTTTGTTTCACCGAACGTCCATCTGGTAATTATAGTCACAACCAAAACCTTTTTTTAAATACTCCCAGTGTGTGCCCGGTCCTTTTCCGGTGTAGGGCCTAACCCAGCCGCGTCAATTTAACACGCCCCACACAAAGCATTACGTGGGGCCGTGCAGTATACGGTACGGGCCGTCTCCCGCCACCCCAGAACTTTAGTTAATCGCCCAGTGCACAGGCACAGGATACATCCAAGCTTAAACGTGTTTTTAATTTAGTAGCGAGCCGCGGTCCACACAGGTGGGCCCGCGCGTCGCAAGTTACCGATTACGTGATTAGCCGATGCTAATCGAACGATCTCCCTCAACTGCGACTGGCGTGAGGACTTAATAAGTAAACACACGTAGAGGCACGCAGGTGTCCCTCTCAGATAACGTGTGCAGTGTAATCGTGTACGTAAAAGCACCACAGAGTGCCGTTCTGTCAAGTGTAATTGTAATAATAGTGTAATCAAAACTTCTACGTGTTCCGACGCCTCATTGGCAGTCATGTACCGCCGAGTAAACCTCGCGCCCAATGTAATGAACCAGTGTCAATCGTGAACAATAAAACGTCCACCCCGCACCTCCCGTGCGCGACGTGCGACCCGTAGAACAACCAGAACAGTGTACGTAAATTAACCTAAACAACCCAACCTAATCAGGAAACAAATTCCATCACCGCCGACGGTTCTAGCGGACCACGCTGGGGCAACGAACCCACGACCATCACACGGTTAGACACCGAGCTAGCCTGGCGCCCTCCCGGAACAGAAATCTCTAAGAAAGCCAGCCACCCCGCTAGGACCTGCACCCGACCTCGAACACGAGACCGCGGCGGACGGCAAAATAAACTTAAATAAAAATTTACAAAAAAAAAAAAAATATTCGTCATCAGCATCATCTACAGGTATTATAAGCAATTTTCTACATTAACAATTAATTTTTCGCGATGGAGTCAGATGGACAAAAGTAAACACACGTAGTAATGTATTAATTCTACTTTTATTTATAAGTTAATTTAAATTAAAATGTTAATACAACATTATATTAGTTTTTACAAATCTACTGTCCAAATATAATGTCTGAACTAGTAATATGGCTGACTTTTATAGTACTGACTTTCCTCTCAGAATTGGAAAACAGATTGCCTTGGTGGGTAGAGGGTAACTCATATAGTCCTCAGCTTCTAAAACTGCAATGAATCCAGGCCACCATTGAACGAGAACATTCAATTGTGATGAGAAAGTCTAATTTATACTAGTCAAAGTAGAATATTAATGCATCCATGGAAAGTACGATCATGTTGTATATGAGCACAATAAATATCGGAGCAGAAAGCACACTTATCGTGTGAAACATTGACGCCGTCCCCGCTAGGTACCTCCTATAATTTTTACGTGATTTTTACTTGGGTTCGAGATCTCAGGGAGGGTTCGGCCTTGTGGCTAGAGGTAGGGGTTAACGCAGTAGGGCCCCCCGAGCTGTTATGGCCACTCGGGACACCAGAATAAGAACACAAAGTTTCTGGAGAATAGTTGATGAATTTATTACGGCACAGCCCTATACAGGGTGCTGCCCGTTCTGGCCGTAACGGTTTTCCCGACGCGACTAGTCACACGCGCAGCTCACTTCCTCAGTGGCGGCTCACGATTTTAATGCGCATGAGGGGCGGACTTGTACTCGTGATGCGGCGGTTACAAAAATATGCTCTAATATGACGAACGATATCTTGACGAACAATACACTTCACTATTACCTAACACTTAATAAACTGGGCTAGTGGCACGTAGGCCCGTGTCTCCGGCGACTCTATGTGATACCTGGATGTGTCCCAGGGACTGATTCGTTAGTACATTTGGTGGCACGATACCGTGCAGCGGTGATACCTAAACTCTAACATGACATTTTACACTTTGACGAGCACACATTTCACTATTACATAACACTTAATAAACTGGGCTAGTGGCACGTAGGCCCGTGTCTCCGGCGACTCTACTTGATGCCTAGATGTGTCCCAGGGACTGATTCGTTATTATGTTCGTTGGCACGTGTCGCCTTCTGGCTGCCCAGTGCGGGCCAAAACTAAGTAGCCGGTATGCTAAGTTAGGGCGTGAAGCGCCGACGTAAAGTCTCATAGACTCCCCACAGTACTCACGTATTATGTATAACACTGATCTTGGAGCACTGATTTAATTAAGTGAAATACCTCTAGGTAGATTGAGGCCGGCCGCGGAACTGTACGTAAACGATTATGAAAATATTACACTATTGAAACTACATGTCGGTGAAAGCAAAGGTTGATGGTTCCGCGTTGCACGCAGGCTGCCTGCCTGTCGGAGCTCCTGAAGAACACTGCCGGTGTCGCCGCGCGCGACTCCCCTCCCCCGCCAGCCCTCCCGCGGAAACGTGTGAATTTCGCGGGAAACTGAACCGGCCAGGTTTGGGACAAAACGCACAGTGAAACATGATTTTGAAAGGACTGAAATATTAATTGATGAAAAATAATGTTTAATAAAAACCTGTGGGAAAATATACATAAAATAATTTGTTCTAGTGCGGCGGAGGGATATGCCACACCCGGCCGGATCCTTCCGCCAGCGTAGCACTCGTTGCCTAGCGTTCGCCTCGTCGCACGAACTACACTTTGTTGCGCGCACGAGCGCATTCGGTGCACATGCCTTTGCGAGAAGTTGATGAGGCATAGCGGTCTATGTGACATAGAGGAGCATTGGCGGTCGGCGTCAACGTCTTTAAGCACAGAGTCTACATATACCTGGTTAACCAATTCCAGAACTTCAGAGATATTATACTTTCAATTACGAAACCAAATTTGTTTTCGATTAACATTACTAACAAACATGCAAGCAGAATATGATAGCTAAAGTTGCCGTCCGCCGCGGTCTCGTGTTCGAGATCGGGCGCAGGTCCTATCGGGGTGGCTGGCTTTCTTAGGGATTTCTGTTCCGGGAGGGCGCCAGGCTAGCTCGGTGTCTAACCGTGTGATGGTCGTGGGTTCGTTGCCCCAGCGTGGTCCGCTAGAACCATCGGCGGTGATGGAATTTGTTTTCTGATTAGGTTGGGTTGTTTAGGTTAATTTACATACACTGTTCTGGTTGTTCTACGGGTCGCACGTCGCGCACGGGGCGTGCGGGTGGACTTTTTATTGTTCACGATTGACACTGGTTCATTACATTGGGCGCGAGGTTTACTCGGCGGTACATGACTGCCAATGAGGCGTCGGAACACGTAGAAGTTTTGATTACACTATTATTACAATTACACTTGACAGAACGGCACTCTGTGGTGCTTTTACGTACACGATTACACTGCACACGTTATCTGAGAGGGACACCTGCGTGCCTCTACGTGCGTTTACTTAAGTCCTCACGCCAGTTGCAGTCGAGGGAGAGCGTTCGATTAGCATCGGCTAATCTCGTAATCTGTAATTTGCGACGTGCGGGCCCACCTGTGTGGACCGCAGCTCGCTATTAAATTAAAAACACGTTTGAGCTTGAATGTAGCCTGTGCCTGTGCACTGGGCGATTAAATAAAGTTCTGGGGTGGCGGGAGACGGCCCGTACCGTATACTGCACGGCCCCACGTAATGCTTAGTGTGGGGCGTGTTAAATTGACGCGGCTGGGTTAGGCCCTACACCGGAAATGGACCGGGCGCACACGGGGAGTATTAAAAAAAAGGTTTTGGTTGTGACTATAATTACCAGATGGACGTTCGGTGAAACAAAGAGATGCTGGCTCCCCGTGGGACGTGCGTCCGTCCCGGTCCGCGAGTCGCGCTGTACTGGCGTGCAGCCTTGGCGCGGGGGGAGGGGTGAGCTCCCTGTCGCGCCAGAGTTTCTAAAGTTCCGTTATTCGTAAAAATCTATTTAATTAACTAATTTTAAGTGGCTCTAATGTCACATAATAAAACTTAATGATTAACTTAATATCTATATATGTTTTAGAATTGACATTTAATAAGTTTGTCTAAAATAAGTCTGAATATTAGAGTCAAGCTGGAGACTGTTTGTTTCTTGATAACTACTCCAGTGGTGAATGATAATGCTAATTTTGGGCGGTTTGCGTTACGTCACATGTTTCACTACTGAATTTAGGCTGAAGGCCGCAAGGGTTGCACTCACAGCTGTTTTAGTAGAAAACTACACGTGAGTGACCCGGGCACTCCTATGTCGCACTCTATTAATTAGGTGCTTTTGTTTGTTTTTGATTACTTTATTATTGTGTGGGGAATTTTGTAGGCACGGGGAGTGCCTTGCATGCGTAATTAAAATGGTTCGCTATTCTCTACCTTGGGCTACGGTCCGCTCACTTGACTCAGGTGGGCCATGGCTAGGGGAGCTTTCTGTTAGCGGAGCCGAGTACTGGCGGGTGCAGGTCGGGCTTTGGGGTGGCCTTCGGCCGTACGATGTCAAAGTATACACACATTAAGATACACATGTGCTCGCATATTCACACACTTTTGTACTTGTGTATGAGTGAATAATTTCATAGTTATATTGCTAATTAAAAATAATATTTCCAGGTATAATTTGTAATCCTACACTTAATTTGAATTTTAACTAGGAACCAGTTTACAAGACCTGGAGGCACCACAGGAGAAGCATAGAAATTTTTTGGGTGTAGGAATTTTGTCAGACTTTGATGTAAGCAGGTGTTTTCTCAGCATTCTCCCACTTTTCCCGAACCAATTATTCCATCAAAGCTCTAATTTTCACAATATCATTGCTGGAAAATGCAAATGATAATGTCAGAATTGATTTGATAATGCAACATATCAATATAAAGAAAACATTGACCATCTAGTTGTTTAGAGAAGTTAAGTGGCCACACTTCAGATTGCAGAATGATTTTGATTACCAGGAAAAATAATACAAACAATTCTGGCGTGTACTAGAACTCAATTCTTGCTCAACATAGGAGAATATTACATGCTGGCAGAAACTGTTCTTGTAATTTTTTATTCATTTTATTATTTTTTATTATTTTTAATTTTATTTTTTAGTTTCATTTTTTTCTGTGTTACTGATATTGAGGAAAATGAGTGTTAGTTTTCTCCGTGTGCTCATGATTATTCCTGCCAATATTTAGATGGTATTCTTTTTGTGCTCCTTAATAACTTCTGCTAATATTCTTGGAGAACTTCTGGTTATTTCTGAGTAAAGGATCTCTACAAGAAAATGTTTTTTTACTAAAGCCCGCCGCACACGGTACAATATTCCTTACAATATTGTAAGCTAGGAGTCGTACTGACTCTACTACTAGTTTCTTCACTCGAATTCAAACTGGATACTAATAGCTGTACGAGCTGGGCTACTGGTTTTGCATAATAGACTGCGTCCTATTTTCGTTGCTTGGTGTGTTCCAATATTTAAGGAGTGGCCAATCAGAACTCAGGAAAACTGCATGAGGGTTTGTTTACACTTTTAAGCGCGCATGTCGTGATAAACATGGACGGAAAGAAGTGGAATAGTGACCAACTCCTCGTTTTAATAAATGCATACAAAGAAGAGCCTTGTTTGTATGCAGTAAAAAATGTGAATTATCATAATAAAAATTTGTTGTGGAGAATATTCTCTTAACAAAACTAGTAAGCAGCTAGAATCGTGTGCACCAGAAACTTGTAGCGTACCTAGTGTTTCAGCTTGTAGCGTACACAGTACAGAAATCAGTAAGCATTCTAGTAAGCAAACTAGTAGAAAATATTGTACCGTGTCGTGTGCGGTGGGCTTAAATGAGTCATGCAATTTTATTTTGAGATACATTTAAATTGTGAATTTCTGCTACCAAATTACCACTAAAAATATTTTTATCAGGTGGAATTCAAACAAAAAACATGCATTACTCAGTCAAATAATATGTTTTGAGACAGCTGAGGAACTATCATGAAGGACGAACTTCCTTCCCCTTGGTGTCTTGAGAAGCAAGTGCCGGGCGGGTGAGAGGGATTCTTGTAAGTCCTGGTTTAATTAATTACCTTTACCGCCATATTGTAACGCCCAAAATATTATAGATATAGTATTTGATTATTCTCAATTCCCAATTTTTACATAACACAATGTTGTTTTAAGTCCTTTTTACGTTCCTATTATGTAATTATATTATGATTGTCATAAAATTACAACATTTTGCAAACAACAGACACAAATAACTTATACACAAATGATGCAATTTTTTATTATTGTTGCTACATAGAGTAAATAAAGGTATATACGGTTGCTATTCACGTAGGCTGCGATGCGGTTTGATTATGTGTTCCATAAGGGTTTTATTTGTTTATTTTAGTCCTTTCTGCAAAATCTAAAGCAAGCAAATTAGTGTATGAAAAGGATAATTTTAGTTTAAATATTTTGATGAGAACAATTATCAATGCTTGATAATTTTATAAATCATTTAATTAATATGTACGCTTCAGTTTAGCTAATGTTCTTGACAGCGCTTCTCTGCCACATTAACCTTCAGCATGTTACCTTAGGCCTGTAAATGAGAGAAAATCTCTGGTATGTACACCACTAAGAACCCGCGTCTTCGTATCAACCAAAATGACTTGATGTGCAAAAACGGGTGTGAATATTACGGAAATTCGGAGTGGGATGGCTACTGCAGCCAGTGTCATCTGAAGTCTGTAAAAAATGAGAGGTTGAAGAAGGGAGGAGAACGCCCTACTGACAGGTGAACTTTGATTATCAAGTTTTAATTAAAAATACTATTTTACTCATTAGTCATTCTTAAAATTAAATTTGTGAATGCTCATATTTTGGCTATTTATCCAGGGATGATTTATTTTTTTAATTTTGCCTGCATTTTAGTATGTAATTTACTTCCAATGCAAATCTGAGTTGGTCTGTTTTTCTGGAGCAGAAGATAGACACATATGTAGGGCACACCCATCTACTTGCAGAATTTTTTTTTTGTTTTCCCTTATTGTTTGACAAAAAAAAAAAAACAAGTAAATGCTTGAACTTACAGGGTAATGTTGAACATTACCCTGTTCAACTCCTGGGCTAAGAGGTACAGTAAACTCCCTCCTAACCAGCCACCTTTTAACCGGTAGATGCCACAGTAAATCAGCAGTTTAACTGAACTGAATAGACTAGCGACTAAACACATTTCGCAACAGGTCCATGAGTCATCACCACAATCATCTCCAACTCTTGGCCGCCGTTTAAAGAGGAAGACCACTTACGTACGCCTAAGTCAGTTGTTTGTGTTGTACTGAGCTGTGCAGGTGATTAGAAACTGAATTGAGAACAGACTGATCTCAGATTCTTGACTGTACTGTAATTCCTCACAATGAGAGTGCATTTGGATCTGTTATTCTTGGAAAGTGCAGCTGGTTTTGATAGTTAATGAAAAGGAAAACCTTCCTTTTTTCGGCTGTACTTATTGTTAATGAAATTGATAGCATGTACATGAAAATTATGTTTTCAGTGTCTATTATTCCATTGAAAGGAACAATTTTGGGGAAGAGTCTTGTGAGCAAGGCCACAGTAAAATGGACAGCCTTCCTGTTGTGCCCCATTTGACAAGGGTGTCTGGCAGTTGAGGATGTTTGCT
This sequence comes from Bacillus rossius redtenbacheri, assembly GCF_032445375.1. NCBI lineage: Eukaryota > Metazoa > Arthropoda > Insecta > Phasmatodea > Bacillidae > Bacillus > Bacillus rossius. The sequence goes on along the minus strand of NC_086343.1, from coordinate 28,827,515 downwards.
CATATCTTCAGCCTGTCAGGCTTCAGGCTGCTCTCCTATTGCAAGGTGTATGTGCTGGCTCTCTAGCCTCTTTGAGCGGTCACAGTTGTCACGTTCTCTTTACATTACTGTGTAGGCTACTGTGGTAATGCATATTGAAAAAAAACCAGAAACACTTTGATGTGATGTTTGCTTTTTATTTGTTTTGGTATTGCACTTTATTATTAATAGTTTGTTTTTAAAGCCACCACAACACAAAATGACATACAGTAGTATTTTATTATTCAGATGTGATTTTTTTTTTTTTTACAATGTGTGGACAGTTGTGAATGATCAACTTTTTTAATTGGGTGAATACTTTTTAATGTTTTTAAAAAATAAATTTTTATGGGAAAATTTTATTCTGTTCTCTTCAGGTAGGTATTGTATGTAACATAGGTAAACTTTCAAAATCAGTATTTTTGTTGACTAGTCAATTGAACTAGTAAAGTGCCTTCGTTGGATCATTTAAGATGTTAATAACCCATCTATGTTTTGGTTTTGTTAATAATAGTTTAGAGTTTTCTTTTTTTACTCAAATGTAGTTAGACCATTTGCTGCTAGCTATCTCACTAACTTAATTTGTTTGATAGTGGGACTTTTAAAGCAATGATGTCACAGAGGGTATTTATAAATGTTAGGTATACTTTCAGTATTAGTTTTGCTTCTCTTTAAAGTATCCAATTATTTTCATTTTGATTCCTTTGACATAGGTAGCTGTGAAGAGATGCAAAAGTAACATTTTCTGGCTCTGGTTGTGAAAAAATACTTTCTTGTACGCTTAAAGGTCTTTAATCCAGTACTCTGTGGTTCAGCACATTCTTTAATCCGGCACCTAACGAGCCGCTCATTCTCGGATCTTTCGGGTGGATTCAAGCCATTGATCTGGGCTGCCAGGTCTAATAACTGCGCTGACTGTATTTTTAGTTCACTCTGAGATTATCGTTGCTGTCAGTTTTAATTGCAATTCAGTTTATGCTGTTTTTCTAGCAGATTTAATTTCAATTTCAGTGGTACATTTCCATAATTATTTTTTTTAAGAAGCAATGTGATATCTGAGACATTTTTTTTTTAAGAATAAAGCTAATTTTGTATTTTTCATTCTATTAACTAGTTTATTACAAATTGTTTTACATACAATAGTACTTACTGTATATTAATTTTTTTCATTGATATTCCCAGTGAAACCTAGTTGACATTTTTAATTTGGCAAAATTGCTAATCTTGCGCGGCCGTAGTCTTGAAACTTCAGATTAAAGACCATTAACCTTATTGGGGGTGCACTTTTGCAAGTTCAAGTACTCTACCCACAAACAATGATAGAAGCTATTAAAATATATATCTGTTGCATATACAACTGTTAGCAACCGTTAGGTAGCTGGGGAGAAGTGAGGAGAATTTGGCCCTGAAGTTTTCAAGCAGAACTGTAAGATAAGCTGGCTGTGTTGAGTCAGTTCGCGGGAGTTTTTTTGTCACTGTGAGTGCGTGTGCTCCGTGTTGTGTTGGCGTGCGAGCGCGCGGCTAACCGGCGAGCGTTGGTCGTCCTTGCAGGAGCAGCCATGGCGAGAGGCAGGGCAAAGCGTCCGTCGCCGCCTTCTCCAAGTTCGAGGAGAAGAAGCGGCAGCAGGTCGAAAAGAAGCCCAAGATTCTCAAGATATTCAAGAAGTCCTCGAACGTCAAAGGTTTGTGCTAATGTTGCGCCTTGGCGGCTGGCCGTCTCGAGTTTGCAGTGAGCACGACATTCTCGGATGTTCGCAGAACGCCTAAAGTTTAGGGGAGGAGGAGCATTCCTAGCACACACATCAGTAAAAAAAAATTAATTTATTTGTAAAGAGTTGGTGTGCAAGTGGTTGAGAGCCCAACATATCTACCTCTAGATACAAAATTAAATTTATTTATGAGTTAGGATCATCATCTCGCAAAACTGTTGCACCATTTGAGATCAACACTCGACCTGAGATCGACTCTGATTATATTTGGTCGTTCGAGGACTTAAGTCTTTAAGATCCTAGAAGTCTTAGCTTTCATTAATAAATAAAACATTTAACAATTAATAAAATATGGCGGTATTGAAATGACGGAATCATTAATATCGTGGGCGTACAAGGAAAACCCACTAAGTCCATGAGATATTCATATTGACAAAGTCCAGTTTAATGTGTTTCATGACAAGTATATTAGGTATATGACAAGTATATTATTATGTTAGATTAAACATGTTTCAGTACCGTATATATTTTACAATATTTTACAAACCCATATGGATATTAAAAAATCAATTTTTCTCATGATTTCATTATATGGACTTGAAGGGTTTTCCTTGTACGCCCAGGAATATAAAACACCTGCTCTGAAAATGCCCCTAGTTACTAAAGTCATCGGCACCGGCACTGTGTGGCTTCAGACGACCAGAGACCTGGGGTTGAGGTTGCGTGCAGGGAACGGGCCCGTGCTTGCGCAGAGTCGAGCCGGGCGGAGCAGTGGCGGGCGCTGTACGTCGGCAACCCGGACCTGGACCGCCTGAAGGAGGAGGCCCACCTGTACCTGGGCGGCGTGGGCGAGGCCGTCGAGGGCGACATCCGCAAGTGCATCCACACCTTCAACGTCAGCGTGCTCAAGATGGTGGACGGCAAGTCCGTGGAGGAGCTGTCCGAGCTGGCCCAGAACTTCTACCAGGTCTTCTGGAAGCGCATGGACGCCAACCCCGTGTACGGAGGTGCGACCCGTGTACCTCTGTACCACCAACCCCTTGCACTGCCTGTAAACTGGGAAAGAAAAAAAACATGTTCTCACACTGGGTGAACACCCAGTTAGGTTACAGGTGTGGATTCAGAGGGAGCACATGCCCTTCCCCCCGCCTTCTCCCCTTCCCCCTCGAAGGGTATGAGATGCAATGAGTTGAAAAGACTCTGAAGTAAATTTTGGTAAATTTTTTATATTAAATACTTATGTATACTTAAATACTTATCTTGACTCATTTTCAGTTATTTTTGTACCTAATTAATATTATATATTATGACCAATCCATTCGGTGCGTATTTCATTATAAACAAATGCCTCTCGTTGAATTAAATATATTTAAATGATTGTGGGTTTTTTTAAACTGTTTGAAGATCTGATTATGTAGATGGTTGTAGTTGCATTACGTGCTATGTTGTCTATGAACTAGCTTTTCGGGTCCCAGTGAAAGTGTGTCGCTGTCCCCGGTAGTAATGGATGAGAGTGAGGAGTAGAGGGGGCGGGCCGTGTGCTTGCAGACGTGGACCAGGAGCGCAGGGAGATCCTGCTGGACTACGTGGAGAAGTACGCCATGACCTGCCTGCACGACCTGCTGTTCTGCCCCCAGTCGACCTCGGACGAGGAGAAGGACCTGTACCTGCAGGAGCGCATCCGGCAGCTGAGCTGGGTCAGCGCCAAGCACCTGGACTGCCGCGTCGACGAGACCCGGTCGGAGGTGCGCGACCTCGTCTACACCGCCATCACCGGTGAGGCGCTGCGACTCACAGTCGCTCTCACAACCTTCTGATACATACTCATGTCACATCTTATAATAATAATACGTTTGTTGTACTGGCTTTGCTAAAATCATCAGTATTGTGTGTTGTGTGTGTCTGTGTGAATGTACCGTATTTACTTGTGTATAGCGCGCCCTCGTGTATAGCACGCACCATGATTTTTGCAACAAATTCCAAAGAAAATTTTTTTTTTCCCTATAAATAAATTTTAATAAAATTTTGTGGTACCTGTTAAGTAATTACTTATGAAACAAATGATTATTTACATTGATGTGTGGTGATGTGTCAGGAAAATACTTAAATTAAATACTCTTCCACCTGAAAGCAAAAATTTTGTGGCATTCTGTACCATCTGAAACGACACGAGCAACCTAAACTCTGCTGTGTAGACGGAAGATAATGAAGCGCTGTATCGTCACAACTGGTACGTGGACGGGAGGGATGGAGGGAGGGAGGCAGGCAGGAACGGGACTATGACCATCAAGTAACCTTGACAGTTGACAGGACTAAACACCACCACTCTCGTCATCGTTGCTAAGCTGGCGCGTAGGACTAGATGACTCACCTCGCGTGCGCACATGTGTGTGCGAGAGACCAGGTTGTGAGTGTGTGTGTGTGTGTGAAAGAGAGGCCTCGTTGCTTGTGGGTATGTGTGGGGTCACCCATCACCCGGCAGTTAACGACTACCACTCCTCCTCCCCGCCTTCACCCCTCAACTTTTTTTTTCCGTGTATAGCGCGCATCCTTGATTTTTTCCTTTACTCGAGGGAAAAAAGGGCGCGCTATACACGAGTATATACGGTATATACAGCAAAATCCCTTATTTGCACTTTTCATGTGGACAAAGTAAAAAAGTGTAAAAAGCGAGAAAGTGTAAATAAAGGGAAAAGTAAGAAATACGTTAATGTTAATTAAAATACAGTCGCATCCTGCAGCGTTCATAACAAATAGGGGCTACATTGCACATACGCATTGCACCACTGTAAAAAAGTTTAAAAAAAGGGCCGCAAATTGGAAATTTATCGTCAATAGCGCGCCGTACGCGGAGAAAGGTCATTGTACTCAATCAGCTGTTGTTACGGCGTGGCGTAGCCGCCGGCTGGCTCTCTCTGTTCTCTGAGCTGCGCATGCGCAGTATAATGCTCCACCCAGACTCGTGACCTTCCATCAGCAGCCAGCCAATAGATGCAAGCTTAGCGAAAAAAAAAAAGCTCCACCTCCCGTGTACCCGTTTTGTCCAGTTCTAATACCAGTTTATTGGTATACGCACCAGTTTTCTCGCTGCCGTGACATGTTCAAGTTTACGTTCATCTTGATGTCTTGATACCAATAATTAATTATTTACGATCCCCAGAAATAAATGGTTAGTTTAAAAAATATGCGTCAACTGTACAATATTTCCGAAATTATAAAATACGTATAAAACAGTTACCAAGACTCCGCTCATTTTATCTTGTGAAGTTTATGTCTCGTACCAGTATTTCGGCTAAGTTGTGACATAAATATAGTATCACAACTTACAAGCAGCCTCGTAAAGTTGTAATATTCCTGTCATTCCCGGTACGTTTATACATTCGTGAGTTTACATTTTTCCCTAATACATTTTAGATTGTCTCCTGCTATAATTATTCTGACTTTTACACGCATAGGCTTCAATTATTATATGTTTAGAAATAAAAGCAACTTTTCATGTTATAAAATATGTATATTTTGCGATTTAAAATGTTCATTGCAGACTATAAACGTTACGTTTTTCACAATGTTTTTAGGCCTACTATGGTTGTTACGTGACGTAAATAGCGCGATGGATTCGATTTTTGAGACGTAATTCGCGTGAAAGTATTGTATTGGACTAAATGGGAACGAAACGGGACCTGAAGAATATAGTGCAAATAACGGGAAAACGTAAATAATGGTAACGTAAATAAGGGGTTTCGCTGTATACACATACACACACACACATACACTCTGGGATATAATAAAACGTGTTTGAAAAGGTCCTGGAACAGTCCGGGTGTGTGTGGGCGCCCTGCGTCTGCTGATTGAACAGTGCGCGTGCATGCGTGTACCAGACATCCTGGGCATGGACTCGGCCAAGGCGCCCCAGGACAAGCTGGGCTGCGTGGTGCGCTGCTGCCGCAACATCTTCCTGCTGCTGCAGCAGGCCTTCGAGGGGCCCGCGTCGGCCGACGAGTTCCTGCCCGCGCTCATCTTCGTGGTGCTCAAGGCCAACCCCGCCCGCCTCAAGAGCAACATCAACTACGTCACGCGCTTCTCCAACGCCAGCCGCCTCATGTCGGGCGAGGGCGGCTACTACTTCACCAACCTGGTGGGCGCCCGCCGTGGCCACACTGCCGTACCACTTCTTATCATTATAACATTATAACATTATAACATTCGTTAGGAAAGAGATATCGTAAATAAATACCGTATTGGCTCGAATATAAGGCAACCCCGAATATGATGCGACCTGCAGTTTCAGGAGGCCGAACAAATGTAAAAATAATTTTGGTAGTATTTAATGTGAAAATTTATTAGTAGAGCCACGATTATATGGTAATGCGCGATAAAACGAAATAACACCGAAAACCGCTTGAAAACACGAAATAAAACGAAATTGTGCGAAATCCGCGATATGTCACGAAAGTTTGTCTATCCTGATTATTTACGTTTTTTTTTTTTCCATTCTGTAAGGACAATTCACTATCTTCAGCACAATCAAATATTTCTTACAGTAACTAGCAGCCATATATACCTATTATATACGACGGTGATTACGTATTATAGATTTTAAAATGAAGTCTCGGAATTAACGTAATATTTTCTTTACACAGTAATCTTGTGTACCATAATAATTTAACATGTTGATAACTATGATACAATGGCCGCCGTTCACTTTCTGTAAATACCAAAATAACAAACGTCCAAAATATGTTTTTCTACGATTACGTTTTTAATCATTAAAATATTACACACTAAACCGCATTGCTTTTACTGTTTATTTAAAATAAAGTACGTAGGCTACCAAAATAAAATTAACCCTGCTTAACGTAACGATTGTAAATAATAAATAGTACATGTTTATGTCGGTATTAATTTTCACGTACGTATGTTGGTATTCGGTATGCGTTTGTATTCACATCTATTCTCCATTGTTTTGATCTTTCCAGCACGGCAAGTTTTTGCGTATTGAGAGGTTAAATTCTTCCTATGTGATTAAAATTTTTTTGATAATGCCTAAAACGAAGGTTTCTGCCAGTGACCGATCGAAAGAATTTTCCAGCGAAGGATTTTATATCAGTGATAAAATTTTAATGTGCAAATTCTGTAACTGCAGGCTAGACTACGAGAGACGCGATACGCTTGTGAAACATGTCGCGAGTGAGAAACATAAGCGTTTGAGGCAAAACTCATCTGTTAAACGACATCCTTGTCTAAGAGATTTAATGCCATTAATTTGCTGTTCAACCCAAGAAATGTGAGTAGGGTTAGCATAGAAGATGAAAACCTACCGAAGTCTCTGCATAACTTGCCTCCTGTTTCCCATCTTCCCATTGATACATTCATACATGGCTATGTTGCTTTCAAAAAAATAATTGAGGATGAACTTTCATTGCCAGAAACAAGCCAAATTGATGTTGCAAAGGTACTTTGCTCCCTTAAAGGGGACTACAGTGAATTTGCTCAAGCCAGTTTAAGGGCAATCTGGTTCCCAACATCAAATGTTGATGCAGAACGTTCATTTTCCAGGTACTCACTGGTAGTTAGTGACAGAAGACGTCTCACTCCAGAAAATGCGGAAAATTTAACTATGATAGCATTTCAATAAAACCGTCTTAATAGTAACTTTGGAAGTGCTTAATTGTGTAATTTTGTAGTGTATGTGATTGTAATTAAGTCGTGAAATTTTTAGTAGTTATTTAAATGTTTGAATTTATGAATTTGCAAATGAACTTAACTATCTATGAATTTGCAAATGAACTTAATTGTAATTAGATCATGAGGTTTTAGTGTTTATTAATATTTGTTTTAATAAATTTGCATGTCGTACAGAAAAGCAAGAAAATTTTTCCGTGGGTATTTTGAGCAAAAAAAATAAAACCATATAACACCGAAATCTTTATTTCTTTACACCGAAATTTGTCTTAAAATAACACCACAAAATCTTGACTCTATTCATTAGACATACATTTTGTGTTGATAAATTCTTTTTGCATTTATGTATAACATTAATTTATATTTATCACATTACTTATTTAAAAAAAGTTTGAATGGCCTACCCTAAAAGTCAAAAGAAAACAATTAGAAAATATTTACATTTCCAAGTATTACACTAAAATTTTTTTCGTATGTTCATTCTAATGCAACTGCATCATTGTCATCTTCAGAGCTGTTTATTTGTCTAGAGCACGTTCCCCGCCGTTCCACCGATATGTGATCGTACATTTTTCACAGTTTACTGTATCTACGAATTTAAAATTTTTACAATGGCTATTAATCACTCTTAAAATACAGCATTTAACTTTCCGTTTCACTTAAGCTACGTATTACTATTTAGTATTGTGTGTTAAACGTAACAAAGCAAACAAACAATGCAGCTTGCCGGAACAAAACAAGTGGCTAGCTGCCATGGTGAAGCATACGGCCATGAATAACTTCGGTGACGTGATAGCGAATATTTGTCCATATTAATCTCTGGCAGAGAGTCTCTGTCCTATGAATTTTAAAGAATAATATATGATAATTATGTTGTTTGAAAGGTTTTTACATAAATAAAGAGTGGATTACTGTGAAATTATTAAAATAGCTTTTGAAGCAATGTACCAAATTCCTGTAAATATGGCGTCTTCGTGCGTGTTCGGAAATGTTCGTTTTACAACAAAGAAATATTGTGGAAAGGCAGCCGTGAATTTTCAAACATTACATCCGAAATGTTCTTTGTAAACGTAAACAATCGTTCTGAAAATATCTGTGATATTTTAGTACATATATGGCCGTTAAAAATCTGAAAATAAATTACCGTAAATGTTGACACGCGATTGTACACAAAGTACAAATATGAATTGTGTAATAAAAGGTTGCCATTTTGAGATGCTTCAACATTCACATTTTTACTCAAGAACAAATATTTTAATTTTCAACTTTAAACAATTGTGAATTACTGCAATATTGGGTGGATTTATCGTTTTCCCCGTGTGAGGTAACGAAATTTTAGTTAATATAAAAAATCGTGAACATTTTGTTCAACAATGTTTCTACTGTAGCTTTCAGCTTGGAACTAATGTTTGCGGTTCTGACGTCTTGGGTGCGAAAATAAGGCGACTTCCAATTTTCGCATCTCTCGTTTATGTAAAAATGGTCGCCTTATATTCGGACCAATACGGTATATTGTTGAAGACTGTGACGTAGCATCTATTGACATTACCATTACAGTTTTAGTAATTTCCAAAAATAAGTACTAAACACCAGTTACTTCACAGGAGAATCTATTTGTAGGCCAGTCACTTTTATCTTCTGGCATTTTATTTAAGTATAATCTATGCTTTAATGAAACCAAATAAACAGATTTGTGGTTAGTCACGAAAATTGCATCTCCAGAAGCCTTCAGCAAACTTGCCTTCATTATGTAATGTCTCTCTTTAGTTAATAATCGCATATTAATTATAATTAGTTGGACTCTCCACTAATCAGTTGGAAATTAATGTAACGATGAGTCAGATTTGAGTTTCCTTGTATCCGAATCTTGATTTTGAATCCCAATGTCTACCTTAAATCCACCTCTCAAATTTTAATGTAGGAGCCAAGTGTCAAAATCAAATACGGTGTTGAAACATGCAACCCTTGAAATGTTTGCTTCACCTAGTTTCTAGAATCAAATATTGTAATTTTATTTATTGAATTACATATTAAATGTTAAATAATTGGGAAATTGTAATAGGATAGATATGAAGAAAAAGCAAGACCTAGTAAACTTCAGACTTGTCGGTGTTGAAATTTTTATTTACTACATCCCCTCAGTTTTTTTTCTCTGAGGAGCTCTTTCCTTAAATATCAAATATTCGCAGGGTCCATTCCTAATAGTTACATGTTTAAGATAAAAAAAAATTAATTTTGTGTCTAAAAATTTTACTGAAATGCCAAACAAACACCCACAGAGCATTGTAGCTAGTGGCAGACACAAAACATGTCTTTGATGACTTCTGTCTGGATTACTAATAAAGTCCTTTTTAACTGCACAGAAATGCTGGGGTTTAAAAATCTGAATTTTTACCTTCCTCAAATATTTTTCATCATTTATTTTCCCTTTCGATAATGAATGTTTCAAATACTGGGATTTGATGGTATTTGAGGATTTGATTGGCCCATCCCTTGAAATTATCTGTGAAAAGGATTTAGCTTTATAACTTATAAAGTGGCATGACCCTGGGAATGGTAGATCTAGTTTGTATTACATTTAGTTTTGCTTATTAATGTACAATAATGACCCAGTGAGTCATTCTTGCACGCAACAAAACGACCTCCAAAACTAGGGTGCGTACCAGCTCCCAAATCAGCCTTAGCACGGGCCATCGTAGGTGCAGTCACTGTTTGCAAATACAAATACAAATACACTTTTAGCACTCTCTATCCTAGAAGCCATCCAATCAAATGCAGGTTCCACTTAACATTAAACTTGCCAAAAATAAAGTTCAGTCTTTCCTTTTAATAGTCTTTAAAACTTAACTTACAAACATTGCTAACTTTGCCCTTAAAATAAATCACTAAAAAAAATTATATCATTTAATAAATAATAAAATCTAAAAACATAAATGATCTAAAAAATTACATTTTCACATTCCTACACCAAATAGCCACTTTTTAGTTTGATTCAGCGTACATTTCCTGCATATGTGGTAGAATTATTAGAATGGTAATAAAATGCTTTTTGTTGAGTTTAAGAAAGTGCACCAGTGGAAAAAAACATTATGGCATACTTGGTGCCTCAGCCTGACACAGTTGAACTATTAATGATAAAGCATTTGTGCCACCGTGCTTTGTTCATACGCCATACATGTTTGAAACAGAAGGAAGTGGATGAATTATTTGTTAACTAAATTATATTTTTTTTATGTCTGGTAAATAATATCGAGCATGTATTCTCGGTATTTTTGTTATGAAATTTAGTTTTTTATCATAATAAACAGCAAGTCTGCTTATTTAAGGATTTTGTTTTGCTTATTAGTTATTACCCATATGACGTAGACTATCCGGATTTTCGAACGTCTGGATTGCCTTTGGCCCCAGTTATTCCGGATAGATGTGGTTTACCTGTTGTTACTTTTAACGAAAGTTATCTTTTTGGCTGGCTTCCTCTTGCCGCCAGTTTATTTGTGCCACAGTTTCATTCTTTATAAATGATCAGGGTATCTGTTGGTCAGGAAAGTCATGGGAAAGTAACTAAACTAAAGGACTGGTCATGGAAGTATTCAAAATTCGCTAAATAATAAGTAACTGATGGAAGTAACAAAAATTTTGTCTATTTTTGCGTACTGTATACAAGCAATAATTCTGTGACATAAAAAAATTTAATTTCAAGGTTTGGAAAGAGTCCTGGTAATTGATTCACCAGGGGTTTGTGGATACGCTGGCGATGAAGCCTCGTCAGTCGTAATGTATTCCACACAGTCTTGGATGCGAGCCGTTCGATAACAGGTGGTAGTAATGGAATGGGTGTAATTCGGAGGTAATGTTGGCTGGCTGGAAACGAGCTGATAGTGGTTGGGTTCTTCCGTGTGCGTGGCAGTGCTGCGCGGTGTCGTTCGTGGAGAACCTGACGTCGGAGTCCCTGAACATGCCGGCGGAGGAGTTCGAGCAGTACATGTGCGGCAAGCTCGTCCCCACCAGCACCTGGGAGTCGGCCCTCATGATGTGCGAGGTTCGTAGCAGGGCGCACGGCGCGGGCCGGGCAAATTGTTTTTATTTGACTGCAAAAAGTTTGGAATTAAAGGCAAATTGAAAAAAAATATATATTATACAATCTGTACTGTAATAGTGATTTGACAAATTATCAATGATCATGTTTTCAGCTGAGATACTTATTACTCATTTATTACCATGGGACAATTGAGAACAATATATTTAATATTCATCCTTCGGTACCTGCAAACAGTTGACATGTGTATTTTTTTTTGTGAAGAGGTTATGTTAGAAATATTGTATACTCTCCAAACTTACCTAGTTGTTAACAACACTTCAGAAAAAATTTAATTGCTATCAGGTCAGGAAGGAGGGTAGGGGGAAGTTTCTCATCCTGACTTTAATTATTAACATGTGGAAAGTTCGGACACACCGACTCACTGGCTGTTAACCTCTCTGCAGGGAATGCACTTCATGAACGATCAGTTGGCGGTCCTGGACGACCTGCAGTCGAGGCACTCGACGCTCGTGAGGGACGCCGCGCTGCTCAAGGATGAGATGCTGCGCTTCAAGGTGACCCCACCGGTCTCCTGTCTCCCCCCGCGGGGCCGTCCGGGCGCCCTTCCCTATTCGTAACTGTTTATAATTTCAAACCCCAAAATTGAAATGGGGGAAAAACTTAAGGGTTCCGCCTACTCAGGCACACATACCGTGCGCAGAGCTTCAGGAAAAACAATACGATTTCAAAACTACTCAAGATATCCGAGTGGGGTCTGTTGACGAAAAGCATTTAAGAGTTCGTTGAGGGACCGAAATGTACTTTTGATTTCGGATTAAGTTTTTAAACTGTATTTTTAGAAGAGTGAATATGACTAAAACGCGTGTTTACAGAGTAATGTTTAGACGCAATGGCCATTTGGGAAATCTGTACCGTTGGTGCTACTTTTGATAACTGTCGAATTAGAGACAAGTTGCTTGACTTGGACTGTACCTGGATTTGTAACAAATTTTCTTTTGGAATCATTATTTCCTGACAATTTATTTTGCATAGCGTGACTGGTATGTCTGTTAGTTTGTCGTGATGGTCCACATATGGCATAAAAATGTATTTTAATGGTTACCGTATTTAATCGCATAATGTCCGCCATCGCATAATGTCCGCACATTTCTTTTTAAATACTTGAAATGGAATTTTTTTAAATCCGCATAAAGTCTTCACCAGACAAAGCAACCTTGGCCACCCCTGAAAGGCACAGTAACGGGATGGAAATTTACCGACGCTGTCAACAATGCTTTGACCTTGAGTTGTTCATTTTTCCGGAGCGGTCGCTTAGAGGCTTTAAATTTGTTTTCATGTAAGATATGATACGCAACGTAAAGAAAACGTCAGCTGTAACAGAATGGACATACATAACTTCTTACATGTCAGGAAGACAAGGTTGTTTTTGTTAATTCCTGCTCAGCCTTTTCCACGCTCTGCACTCCTTCCCCCGCTTCAGTCAAACAGGGCAGGAGGGGACTCGCATGCACAGACGTCTGCCGGTAACTTTTTTTATACACACCTTGGCCAGGGAAAGGGAGGGGGCTCGCTGGCGCCGGCTAATGCAGACATTAGACATCTGCCCCGTGCTGTTAGTGGCCATCTCAATGAAAGATTAAAAAAATATCTTATCACGCAAAGCATTTATTTTGTGTAGGCTGGCTGCGGCTTCTGAACGTAAGAGCGCACACATGAGTGAGAGAAAAAAAAAGAGTGGCGTCTTCCACTAATCGCCGGCACCCAATTATCTCGACACCTGTCACATTTCTCACGTCCGCTGCGGAGGGTCGCCAGTCACCAGCGCTCTGCGAAGTAGTGTGCCGCCGTTAATATTTTTCTACTGGGCCGAGGGAAGGGTGCCAATTTTACGAAGCTGCGATTTTACTAATGCAATCCGCGGAACCGCGAGCATACGTAAAATGAGGGTACTAGTAAACTAATTATGAGAGAACAATTTTTTTACTCTACACAAAACATGTAAAATTTTGAGGAAAAAATGTTTTTTCCGGACTTCACCTCATAATGTCTGCACCCCAATTTTTTTGTCAAAAATGTAGCCCAATTACTGCGGACATTATGCGAATAAATACGGTACTTCGTCGAAACTGACTAATTTTGACTGTGTTTTATTATGTGTTTTTATGTACATTTTGGTGGTATGCGAGGTACTCCCATTTTTGTTTTATATGGTGTACTGTATTGTCATGCTTTCAGTGTTAGTATTTTGGATTTATCACAGTTCACCATTAAACCTTGTGTCAACTTATAGCATTGTAGTTAGTTACTGTGTGAGATCATTCATTACGAGACAAACAAACATGATTGCGACCAGGCAAAAAACTTCATGCAAATACTGGAAAAATTGTGGTCCTCATGTTGCAGAAGTTTGAGAATTCAAACATATTTACTTTGGGCTTGCTGTTGTGATAAGGTCACAGTTTATCTGAAGGACTCTCAGCCAAAGAAAAAACTTGTAAAAATGTATTGCATATGTAATTGCAAAAAGTTAACCTATGAAAAGATGCATTTTCCTGAGTGCCTTGAGCACTGTGGAGTCAGTCTTTGAAACTAAAAACTCAAAGATTTTCAGTTCTTTCTGATGAGAAATTATAAGTGTTAAAAAAAAAAAAAAAAAAGGAATGAAACAATTAGTAATGAAACTTTTAATGGGTTGACATGCATTCAACATCTGTTAAATTAATTTTGCAAGACTTTCAGAACACAACACAAGGTGCGAAGGTGCGGCACTGGAAAGACAGTGGACTCTCAGGCTGAAAGGTCCTGGTTCTACTGCTGGTCTCATAGGGCCGTCCAGAGAAACTAAGGGCCCGAGGGCAAAGCAGTTTGTCCCCCCTACCCCAAAATACACCCTTTATTTAACACAACATTTAAAACACCACATTTAAAAATAAAATAAAAATTCTGAACACTGCAAACATTACGCTATAGTTGGAAACATGATCTGCGTGTATAACGTAACTTACAAGGGTTACAGTAAATTGTAATTTCAGTAGATTTGTAATTTTCACCACACATCAGGGTAAACCCAAGCATTAAAATTTTTTTTTTGAAAATCAACAGGCTTCTGGAGATTTTGCCCCCCCCCCCCCCCCCCCACACACACACACACACACAAATTCTTGTGACGGTCTTAAGAAAATTCCTTGCATAACGATAAAAAAAATCAAGCACTTACAAAATAAATACAATTTTTACCCTCAAATGACATTTTCCCTGTTAGTAAGTCCAGATTTCTAATATGTACCTCGAGGAACTTGTAACAGGGGAGGTACTGCATGCCTTGGAGTGGCGTGATCAGTACGGGAGTGCGGTGTGCAGCCGGACAGTGGTTGAGGGGTTTGTCGCGACAGGACGAGGTGGCGAGGAAGGTGGACGGAGTGCTCGCTCGCACGCCCCTCATCATCCAGCCGGCGAGGCGTCCGACCGACCTGGACGCGGACGACCCACATTGCGACTCGCTGCCCCCGCCCATGCAGCCGCAGGTGCGTTCCATCGATGCTGAGAGTGTGTGTGGCCCTCCCACCCCCTCCTCCCCATTCCCTCTCGCGCTCCTGCTGTCGTCACGAGCCACGTTCAGGCAGCAACCGAACCCCCAGCTTGGGGCCTGCGTGAGTCCGCTTCGTGGCAAATTAAAAGAATTTTACACTGCCTGCTCTGTAGCTACAATAAATATTTAAAGAAAATCCCATTGATTTACATTTTTTTTCCCCCCCTTTGTAAAGAAGAATGGATTAGAAGTGAATTTGTCGAAAGTAGAAAATTGAAGGTAAACATAAAAAAAAAACAGGACAGTAATCTTGTCTGTCCAATAATTGTAAAAAAAAAAACTTCTATGAATTATGGTTTGTGTTGAGAAATTTTTCTTGTAAGCCTGCACATACATAAATTTATTTAGAATAGCTTTCCACCTGGGGCTTTGCATGCACTATTATTGTAATATTATAACAAAAGATTGCAGTAAATTCTAAATTAACTTAAATAAAGCAATAAAAGAGTAATGAAATGTGAGAGGTTTTATATGGTTCATTACAAAACCAATTAGGGTACGAATCTAAAGTGTTTTTAACCTGTGTATTAAGTTTTAAACCCCCCCTCTTTTTTTCCCTTATTTTTTCCCCAGTTTTTGTGTGGATATTATTCAACCTCGATTATATCAGAAGAGTGAAACGTGTGCTTTTTTTTTTTAATGTAGGTTTCAATTGAAAATTCACTGTAAAAAAAATAAATGTGATAATTCACTGTAAAAAAAATAAATGTGAAAATTCACAACTCCCACTTTATTACGTTGCACTGCTATTGCCAGCGTTAATGTCCTACATCTTAGGCGTCTTTCCAACTATTTCAAATGTAAATTGTGTTCGGTTGTACCGTAATTATTGAGTCGATCAACCTACGATATCGTCGAAGTAATAAAATATTTTCATATACAATTATAATAATTATTGTATAAATCATGTATGATGTATGCTCAGCTGATAAATGTACATATTTTGAACTTTAATAAACAAATATTCACAATTTTTTCACTTGAATTCACATCAGCCATCTATGTCTGTTGACGGCTCAGTCTGGACTAAAATCTTCCTAACAGTCTTAGATAGTATGTTTCATCAATGGCTATGCTCTGCTGACCAATCACATTGTCTGTTACATATTTACATTATATTAGAAGTAGTTCAATATTCTTAATATTATACGTTTAACATCAGAAATTGCCACATAAAATAATAATATATTCAATGAGCAGTTCTCAGCCTAAATCACGAATAAATATCTTAAAACATGACAATTACGAGATTATACTATTTACTTGTGATGCTTATGCATGCTCTTCATATTAAACTGAAAAATATTTTAGTGCAAAGAATACATATATTACTCTACCAAATCCAAGAAAATAAATTACAATTGCTAATAGACTTACTTTGAACCAAATACACTACAAACTAATACCGGACAAAATTTTTGTGTGATAGATAGCAGAGAGTATGCCCAGGATGAGCCATGGAGTTATGTAATAGTCTTACCTCCATGGTATGAACTATATATTTATTTAACATATGTGGTACCAGCATTATGACAATGAAAATAACTCTCTTTTCTCTTATGAAACATGTTTTTATCATTATACAAATTTATTGAGGAAAATAAACCTACAGTGCTGGAAATTTCTTAAAAAGAAGTGAATCATGTTTGACACCAAATAATATAATATACTATCTAACAGTTTATCTATAAAATATTTTCATAGTCACCTCTTGCCACTAGGTTATTTTTCACATTAACACTGTCCGGTATTAGTCTCCATACAGTATTTGATCAAACCATAGAAAAATTTAGAATAAAATCTGCATCATATTTCGATAGATAATATAAAATAGTATAACCATGTGAATGGGGTAGATTAATCCTCAAATAAAGTAGGTTGTTTGGATCGATAGTTCATTTTGGCAGAAATTAAACTTTATTTAATGTCTCTTAAAAGCAGTATGTTTTTGTTTGCGCTAAACTATGACTTTGAAAAGTATAAAAACAAAAAGTGTAACATAGTCAAGAGACAATGTTATCAATCGAATACACATAGAGACAGCCATTACGTGGAAGCATTACAAAAAAAAACACACGAGTTGATGGCTACGTAGTCTTTACGTGAATGTATAACCGTACCGAGTCTAGTTCCGCATTATATCAATGTTGGAAAGAACATCTCTGTAGCTTTTTTTGCATTCTCTCCGTTTTCTCAGAACTTCAGCGGGCATTCTCCTAGGGAAAAGATTTTGTGTATTGGTTTTACAAGAGGGGTGTATGTTTATCTATCTATTCAAACCTTGTGGATCTAACCTAACAACTGTAAAAGTGATGTATTTAGTCAAATTTAAGGTACTTGACTGTTTTGACTTGTTCTTGGAGTACAGTCATCACACAAGTGGTAGATGTTTTGAGCATGTGCAGGCACAATGAGCATATAGTGTAGTGTTTGATGGAACTGCAACTGGGATGTCCATAGTCGGGGGATCGGTGTGCGCAGGTGGTAGCACCGCTGTTGGCCGCCGAGCCGCCGGTCTCGCCGAAGGACGCGACGGACGTCCCGGGCGGGGGCTCCCTCCTGCCGCAGTCGCTGTCACGGGACCTGCTGTCGCCGTCGCCGACCTTCGCGTTCGGGCAGGACCTGCGCTCCGTCAGCTACGACATGGACCTGTCGGACGCGAGCGCGGACGACAGCGGCGCGAGCGAGCCGGCGGCCGCGGTGGCCTCCCTGCTGGACGGGGCGGGGTCCCCGGCCGGCGGGCTGCTGCCGTCGCCCCTGAGGCCGGTGCCGGCGGCCGAGTACCAGGGCTTCTCCGCCCAGGGCTGCCACATCACCAGCATCCCCTGCGACACCGGGGAGTCCCTCCCGGGCAAGGTCGGTGATTTCACTGGCTGGAGACAAGGGCTTCAGTGTTCCGGGTTTTATCAGTCGAGGACCTTTCCAGTTCAGGCACTCACAAAAAAAAATTATTCGTAAATGCTAAAGTAGAAATATGAATGGAATATTATCTCATTATTACCAACAATTAATTAAGGGCTATTTCTGTAAATTTAAAACTGTACATCTCCTGCATTTTTTTTGTTCTGTCACAGATATTCACTAAGTGTAAAAAGGCATGCGTTTGCAAATATTTGCACTTGCGTGCCTGTTTACATCCTCTATATTACACTTAGTTGATATCTTTTTAAAATATTTGTGATATAACAACAAATGCAAGAGATGTATAGTGTTAAATTTTCAGAAATAGTCCTTAATTATTAGAAATGATGAGAAAATTAAACAAAATTTACATAGCATGTGAGACCCCACCTTAAGCTAAAACACTATAATTTTTGGCTAAGGTAGAAAACTCTTTTATATTGAGCACATAAGTGGTAGTGAAGCGATCGGTGGGGTTTGGGATTGCTCAGAAGGTAACACATGAACCTTTTTAAAGGTTTTGGCCTATATGTGTGTCGAAATGTTTTTCCTTACGTTCCTACTAAACAATGTTTGCTGTCAAACACCATCTTACAAGTTATATTTGCTCTACAACTTATGTTTAACGATAACGGAGATACCGTCCGATGATCCGGAAGGTTCGTTAATCCGTCACCTGCAAAGTCCCAGTCGTACTGGAATTTCTGAATTCTACTGTATTTTAATCTAACCGCTAATGAATCCATGAAACAGGCCAATTTCTGCTGGCTTCAAGATCCTGATGTGAGGATGTATTCTCATTTTCTAGTTAAAATTTATCAGCTCTCCGCTAAATATTTTTTTCCTGTGATTCAAATGTAATTTTTTGTTAAAGTTTAAAGCTTTAAGGTTCTTTGTTTTATATTGTTTTAACGTTTTTTAATGTTTCGCTTGCCGGCTTTTATAACATGTGTAACAGCCAGAAATCATTTCTTTCCAATTTACAAACTTTTATTCTTTATCGACCTAAACTGCACAGGCTTTACTGGTAACAAATGTTGTCTTAAATAACAGTTTTTTTCCACGTTAGCAATTGTTG
The DNA here is from genome assembly GCF_032445375.1 of Bacillus rossius redtenbacheri. NCBI lineage: Eukaryota > Metazoa > Arthropoda > Insecta > Phasmatodea > Bacillidae > Bacillus > Bacillus rossius. The sequence continues at coordinate 28,808,499 of NC_086343.1, read as the reverse complement.
CTACTTCAAGTTAAGTCTGCCTGCCTGTTTATGCCAAAAACTTAAAAAAAAAATTAAACTAGTTCTCTTCAAATCTCGATCCTGGAGGAAATAATTGTTCGCAAAATACATAAAACAGAATCTGTATGGTAAAAATTGTTAGAAGTAATATTCTTTAAACAATGGTTGTTATTATAAAAGCCCCAATAAAATAACCCTTTGAACTCATATCTTGAGCCAAATTTGCCATCTTTAAATACCTGTTAGAGTCCTTTGTCATAGGCCGTAGAACTTGACAAATTGAATCCAAAAAAGTCTAATAATATAAAAAGCAATGAATGCTTGTAATAAATTCTTTTGCAACCAAAGGTAAATTCTTTTAACCATTAAATTAAATACCTAGAGTTGTGTTTTTTTTTTTTTTTTAAATAATCAGGAATTTTACTGACTGTAAAAGTGTGCCTCTACTACTTATAAATCTGAATACTGGCTAGCCTCATATGCGTGGTTCTGGTTAGCAACTTGTGTTTTGCTTTGATGTTGCAGTGAATTCCGTGCAAGCTGTACATCTGACGTGGCGAAAGGTGGGTGCTGTGCTCCCCTATTCACTGCTGTTCCACTGTCGCCAACCACACATTAATTATTTCCTCGTTACTGTGCAGTGTTTAGTAATAAAGTGTTATATGAGTGTTGCCCAAGCTTGTTTTCTTGAAATGATTCACCATCATGCTGTAGTCACATTCAGCTTGTCTGCAGTCACAAAACTGAAGAGCTAGTCATGAAAGTAAATTATTTTTCAAAACCATCTTAAAGATGGAATGTTACAGTTGCATAACTGTAAACATGATCTGAATTTATTGCATAACTTGAACATTTCCAAATGAATTGTATTATCAATAAATACACTTGTAATTTTTGTCCAACTATCAAGTTAGACATCACATTAAAAAATTATTTTGAATCTCAAACTGGGCTCCAGGAATTTATTTCCCCTCTCAATGGCCTGGGTTTGATAGACTCCACTTAATTCATGTGGAAATTATCTTTGAAGAAAGTTGAGCTTTCTGACACAAATTGGCATGATCCTGCTAATTATAGATTTATTTCATTGTTTAATTTTGTTTAATATATTCAACAATGACTTTGTTACATAAAATATAAAAAGTGTGCAAGACAATTTTATTTAAAGCACCTGAAAAATTCCTGAAATTGGTTCCCCAGTTATTTGTTGTTGTGAATGGGGTATTTGTAAATGATTATATCAGCAAGTGGAAGAGTTACATTACTGATACATAGTTGTATCTGTGAATAACATTTATTAGGAACACTAATGAAGTGATTAACATTAACAGAAATTAAAATTTTTCTACACAAGTTCATGAAGAGTCAATAGAGAATTCATATTAGAGTTGATATTCATATCAAATCATAGATAATATCCCACAAAAAAAAAGTTTGCTATAATAAGAAATGGTCTTTTGCAGTTGTGTAAAAATTCGAGGCATTAAGTTAGGTAGCACTTCACTGCAGATCAGCTTGGAACTTAATAGTTTGTGAGGTATTCCATGGCTGAACATTTGCAAGTTCCATGTTCATGTGAAGGGTCAGACGAACCTCAATTTCCCATTAGCGTCGCTTGACAACTGCTTTCATTTCCTGGTGGATAGGGGTTGCTAGCATCAAAGTAAATTGGGGCTGTCTTCTGTCTTTTAAGAATGGTCCAGGTGGGTGTCGGATAGCTGTCTTTTAAGGATGGTCCAGGTGGATAAGGGATAGCTGTTGGCAGGGGTGGAGCCAGGGAGGGGGGGGGAGGGTGTCAGGGGTTCTACCCCCCCCCCCCTCCCCCCAACCACCATTTTTTTCTTATCTGAAAGCAGGTTATCTAAAAGCCTGGGTGCCTTACTGCTATCACCGGCCACTGCACTGGAGGGGAAGAGTAAGCGAGCCCTACCGATTCTCCTTCCCTTCCCCTACCCATGTCGCGAGCAGAAGCTATAAGGTTGTGACGCCGTGACGGGTCCCTAGTTTTCAAATATCTTACACCTACTGTATTTAACCAGCGCGGTAATTAAAAGCAGGTGGTGACTGGGTAACTCTTCAAGCTAAAGCTAATTGTTTCCAGGAATAGGCCAGTTATGCCGACACCCAACCATTTTTATTCCTTTTTTTTGTACTGTCGAGCTTCGAGCATGATTTATGATTTTGAGTGGACGTGGACAAGGCACTTGGATTGATTAAAATATCTTTAATTAAGTTCTTACTTCATCACTCAAATAATTTTTTTATTAAAAAATTAAAATTTTTACCATTAAAATATTTTAAGTTAAGTACCGAAAACTGCTCAAATAGCACTATATTACACCTTAAAATCCAAATTTCTCTGGAGGAGGACCCCTGGACCACCGCTTTAATAGGGGGGGGGGGACCATGCTTCTTAACCCCCCCCCCCCCCCATACAGAAATCCTGGCTACGCTACTGGCTGTTGGTCCTGACTTGCTGGAGGTTCCTTGCTGGTGTCGGGGGAAACTGGCGAGGAATCCCGTGCAGGTGGATGTCTGGGATCTGCTGTGATTGTCTTCTGGTCACCTCCCGAGGATTGGGGGTGGCCGAGTATGAACTGCTCGTCTCTGCTCTGCTGCAATGCAGTCTCAAGCTTTCTCGTAGACCCGTGGGGCCTTGACTGGGGTGTACCTGGGTTGTTTCTTGCCCCTGTTTCTGTGCGATAATTGCATTGGTGTGCAAATACTCGGATGGTCGCCTCTCGTTGAACTGGTGCATGTGCAGATGTACAAGGTAGCAATTCCCCTCGCCACCCTGGTTCCGAAGTGAGCATGTCTGGTACTTAGCGTGAACTCTTGTATATAGAACTGTGTTGTGAGTTGACTTTGCGGCACTTGCACCGGGCCAAGTGATAGACACAGTTTAAATCACCCGCGCCCCAGCTTTTTGCAGTTGGCACCATGTTGGAACACTGCAAGGGTTGGCGTCCATAAACCGTGAGAGTGGCACCCCTGCAGTGAGAAACAAAAAACAATCTTAGTTTTCATCGGCACGATGGCGGTAGGTCGCAATGGTGCGGGCTGATGCTATTGTGTAATTTATGTTGCATCGTCGGATAAAACCATTTCGATACAGTACACATATGTTTGTCATAATTAACAGAGCATTAGGGATTGAAATAATCTTAAATTATTTACACGATGCTCACTTCCCGCTACGAATACGGCCTGTAGCTAGGCAGGTCCTGGATCAGACTGTAGTCTCGTGCCACTACTCACGACTCTCAGCTTGCTGCTACTCGAGCTGGACACTCGGGTCGTGACTCAGGTTGTGCAAACCCTCGATACTCTTCAGGCTGGTCGATGCCACGGGCGGTCAGACGTCAATCCTGCTGGCTCTGCTGCCGGAGCTGGGAGTGGCGCGGTGAGGTGTCTCCCAGGGCCTTATGTACCATTTCTGATGTAGGGTTTCTTGGTATCACCGGCCGCTTCTGTGTATTGCAGTTCACTGTGGTCCTGTGCGTACTCGCTTCCTCGGTGGGAAAGGAGTCAGTCCGGCGGGCTGCCTCATTGGCCCTCAACGTGGCTCATCTGCCACAGCCTGCGCACTTGTTATGGTACAGAGGGATTGCTAGCTTAGTTACCAAAAATCTAAAGTTGCATACAAGTAACAAGGTAAGTGTTGAATTTAGTCATAAGACAGCATTGTGAACACTTCAGCATTGTTTTTTTTTATCAGGTGCTGCCTTCTGTCTTGCTAATCCCTTGTGATTCTTCTTTAAGGGCTTCTTAACACTAGAAAAGACAGTGTTCCCTCAATGATGGATTTCGGGGTGATGGATATTCATTAGAGAAATAACATCTTCTGACTTGTTAAGAATGATGTTCTTTGGGAACCCTCAGCCTGGCATGTGACGATACGATTGTCATTCTCAGTGTCGAGAAGAGGTACAAAACACAAGCACAGTAGGAAACGTAACATTTGTTTATTTGTGCAGATATTTGTGAAAAAGACTGAAAAAAATCACATTTTAACTTGAAAACATCACAATTTGCATTATTACCTATTCATTAGTGTAAAAATTTAAGACAATTTGAAGTGTCATAATTGCTATCCAGTCTGCATGAAGTAATATTGTTAATGCCAGGCAATTGATAATCAGATCTCCATATTTTGTTCTTTTAAAAACAAATAAGTTTAGGTTTATACAACATACTTAATATTGAATTTGGTACCTAATGAAAGTATTCTTTACTGGCCAAGACATGAGGTTTCATGATACAGTAGAGCACCCCTCAACCGGAATCATTGGGGGGAGGTCTATTCCGGTTAGGTATGAGAAAATTCTGGGTAAGGGGAGTTGCGGTAGGGCCGGCCTCCGGGCCGGTTGAATGACCTTCATTCAAGCAAGCTGGCAGGCACGTGTTTCTTATCCCTGTGGGTGGGTGCGTGCGTGAGCGAAGAGGAGGGTGAAGAGGGTTTGGGGGAGGTAGTACGACACTATAGCTGCAGTGTTGTGTTACTTCTGTGTTGACGTGCTAGTGATTCACACTTCCTGGAGAGTGTATAGTCACTGCCACGCACAGTTTACATTTCACATACACAAGAATAACACTTCAACACTAAATTATTGTCTACAAACTGAAAGCATCACACGTTGGAAGTAAATGTTACTGGCTATCAGGTGTGTCAGCGTGTATAGTGGCAGTCGGTGTACATTCTCGGGCCGGCCGGAATTTTCCGTTTACTTGACATAGTGAAACAATAAAACTACATACTTATCGCATAAACATCTTTATAGTAATTCACGTCCGACGCGAAAACCAGCGGTGTATTTACGCAATGCGCGGGAAAGACTGGCTATACATAATTAGCTCTCCGACAGACATGCGCACGTGCTCCTACAAGACATGTACAGTCAGGCAAAAGCAAAAAAACCTCGTTCCAGTGCAGAAATGTTTTGGAGAAGTTTTGTAATGTTTTAATTTTTTTTTTGGAAAATTAGTTCTGGATATCGGGAGTTCCGTTTGTGGGAATTACGGTTGAGGGGTGTTCTACTGTACTGATGTCATTTTTACTATGTACAGGAAAGCTTCACTATAAAGAACATGAAGGGACCAAAAAATAGTTGAGTTTGTTATACTGAAGTTCTTTATACTGAAACATAAGCATTGTTATAAATATGTATACCGATAAACACATGAAACACCTTAAGTGTACTAAGGTTCAGTATTTCAGTCATTAGTCTATGGCCGCTTGAAGAACCTGTTCACATTGATGCTTTGTCTATGGTCAGGAGACACATTGTAGGCAGAGCTGCCAACCTCAAATCACACCCATCAGTAATGACAATTATATGAAAAAGGTACGCGTAAATCATGCTCAATAAATATTTCCTAAGGAATTATGACACACCCAAGATAAAACAAAGACAATAATATGCAAAAAAAAATGAAAAATGTAGGCCTATGAATACAATGAAAATTAATGAATCGAAGAAAAAAAACTAATTGAACAATACAATCATCTGAATATGTAAGAAATATCAATAATTTTACAGGAAATTTTCAACCTTCAATTCGAAGTATTCAAAGTTATACTTTTGAACAATTGTCTTTTTATTTGCTTCTTTTATCCTGGTTGGATAAGAACTGTCTGATAAACAAACAACAGAAGACAAACAAAAGAACTTGTAAACAATAACTATGCGTTCGTTACTTTCCTTTCTTCAGATGTAGCGAAAAAACTACGATATGGATTTATTGCTCGTCATGACTATAAAATGTTCCGCATGTTTCTTTAATTCAATGTGCCCTCTACAGTCATCCCTTCCACCACGTGCAATAGAAAAGTCACATGTACATACATTACAAAACGTGTGGTGTTCCAAAACATTTGAAGACAACAAGCATGGCCATTCTTTTGAATAGTTAGGTCTTAGGTCGAAAGTTTTGAAGAATTGCGTTCTTTTTTTTCTACCCCAGATACACTTTTGTTCTGTCACACGCTTCATTTCTACAACCGGCACTGAAGATTGAAGATCACAACACTATTGAAAAAAGGAAAAAAAATTTCACGTTTGTAGACACGACAAAAACACTATGGTGAAAAAAATGACTTCAAAAAATAAATTAAAACACAGGTTAGCCAAAGTACCGTACAAAAATTATCGTGATGTAAGTAGCCAAAAAAACGAAAAGTCCGAGAATATGTACTAGTTGTATCGTACAACGGACGTAATACCATTCCATTGTTATTTCAAAACACGAGAATTAATCTACTCATTTCGACAGTACATGCGCACACACACTAGTTCCGTTATTGTTTTTGTTTACGTACACGCTGTTACGTTTGAATAAGAAAATTAAAAATAAAGTACAAGTTTTTGGATCGTAATTTTTTTCAAAAATTGACTCAAGGTTGTTCGTTCAAGTGAATATTTTTGTTTCAGGAAAAAACGGACCGTCGTAAAATTCGTTAAGATGTAATAAAATTCAAGGTTATTATATACGTTTTTGGCGGGACCAAACAATGAGTTCGGTTAAGTGAAGTGTTCGTTTAACTGAAGTTCGTTGTACTGGTGCTTTCCTGTATAACTTAAACCATTTCTCTTAATATATGGTGATGTAAAAAAAATAAATTCTTGTTTTGAAATGTTTTTAACTAAACAAAATAAATTCCAAACTTCCATTATCTTCGTTCCTAAATATTATGTGTGAATTCTATAATCTTTTAAATTGATTCTCACTACCACGTCTTAACAATTTTAACTATAAACATAAGTGGGGCAGCTGTTTTATAGAATGTGTCCCTCTAGAATGAGAGTACAAGCACATATTGGTGTTAGGTAACTACTGCAAAGATGACTATAAACAGGTAGGTAAATTGAAATAATCATAATATAAAATCAGATATATTTCATATAGTTATTTAAATTACAACAATAATTAATGTTCACATAAAACATTTTCTGACATTGTAAAAACTAAAATATTTTGTACATATACTTACATAAATATAAAAATATCAATAATTTTAAATACACATACATTTGTACACAAACTTTGTCGGCAGTAATACACAATTAATACTATCTACTGGGAATCATTTTAAAACTTATCTTGCCCAAATTCCTGGCGCACAAGCAGTTTTATCACAAACATATTTAAAAAATGACTCCTGGATTGTCGTACACAGATTGGGCCCACGTTTAAAGTTCTGAATTTTCTTTTGTACGTAATACTGGCGAGAGGTGCGAGGAACGAAATGCTAGCAACTCGACCTGCTCTGGAGCGAGAAACAGAATGAATGCACTGCACCTTTCGTGTTCGACAAGTCACTTTTTAGCGATTAAGCAACCCTGCGAATGAAGTAACTCAGTCTTGTTCTCAGTGTTTCCGACGAGGCCCGCGGGGGGGTCGCACGGACGCTCTGGGAGCCCCGGGGAAGCTCACGACGCGGCCACGTCGCGCAGCTCGCGCTCCTCGGGCACCAGGGAACTCGTGTAGCTGGACGTGGACGAGAGCAGTCGCCGGACGGACCGGGTGTGTGCAGCGTCCCCCGCGTGCCCGTTCTCCTTGCCGCAGTCGAGGGGCGTGGTCCCCGCCCCCGCCCCCGAGAAGCTGCCGCACTGCACCAGCACCTGTGCACAGCCCCGCAGGCCCCGTCACCACACAGGGTTCACGCACCTCCTTAACATCCTTACAGACTGGCAGCACGCACGTAGTGGACAAACACGAGAATATCATCACCACGTCTTCTACACGACACGGCAAAACATACAGGGTTCACGCGTCTCCTCGACATCCTTAAAAAGTCCTCAACAGACTTGACAGCATGCACGTAATGGATAAACGTGAGAATTTTAATGTTCTTTTGCTGCAGACTTGGCAGAAAAAAAACACTTTGTGCACGCGCAGTACAATTGGCAAATTTTATAAATAAAAATTTAATTCATTTTCTTTTGTATCTCCCCCTTTAAATGAAAAAGTTTATTCACTGGCTTTCTTTTAACTTAATAGTAATGTGAATGTGATCAAACTAAATGTTAGAACTTAAAAAAAAGTCCTTAATTTTTGATTGAATGAAATTTGAATTTGCAGAATTATTGAACATTGATAAAAATTTTAATGGGAACTGCACCACTGAAAAATGTATACAGTAAAGTGATATTTTAAACAAATTGTAATAAGCTACACTATGGTAAGAAAAAACGTACATAGCATTACTGATTAAAAAATCTCATCACGTGTCCGTCAACAAATGCCGGAATCCACAATGTGAACGACAACTCAAGAATGCTGGATTTAAGCGTGTCGACTTTACTTTATCCTATAGCATATTTACAATTGCATTTTTAAAATATGTAATACAAGTTATACTACATTTGCAAATAATAAGCATAACCATAACTTTTCTTACAACATATCAAGTTAAAATTATACAACAGGAAGAAGTCATAGGATATGTTGCCATTTTCCCCAACTGGTTTTTTATTTTCTATAAATAATGTTTTGTTAAAAGCACATACACTTTTTATCAATTAAACGTAACTACAGTTACATACAAAAATTACGCATGAAACTTGTATCATACAACTCAAGTCATGACTAACAAAGGCTGCATGTGCTTAATTTTTTAATGTCATAAAAATTTTCAGGCGAATAAATTTTTTTTGGAGTACGCATGCTTGGTCGAACAGGCAAGATTATCACCACCACCGCCATCGATGACATGACATACGAGCCATGGAATGGTGAAACACTTTTTCTCTTGTTATCAAGTTTAAATAATTTTGTGCTTTATCTTTGAATGAAATGTAACTGAACCGGGAAGCCTACACCTCACGTAGTTTCGGTTGCCTGCAAGAATTTCCAAAGATTTCTGAAGTTTTGCGTTTTGGTATTAACGCCACTTCAGTCGCTAAATCAGAAGTTTCCAATGAAAACAAGCATGTTGTGACTAACCTAACCTAACCCAACCCTTCGATTTTTTAAATTTCAATTTTTGAGAGAAATCCGAAGTTGCACGAACGTGGTAGGGAACCGAAACTACGTGAGGCTTCCCAACTAAACCTTTATGAAAATTTTTTTTTCTCCCAAATTTATAAGCTTACATATTGAAGGCTCGTGAAAATCATAACAGTTTTGCAGATTATGTTTAGAAATACCTGTTCTCAGCACAAGAAGAGTTTGAATATGTTTGGAAAGTGATTCCAATCTTTTGATTCCCTTTGTTTTAAAATAACACTCTTTACGGCATTCTTCATGCACATCATTCCCGACAGAACAGAAATAGTTCGGTAGTGCTGGTAGCCATAACGAACTAAGACTTTCCAGTGACACTACACACAGGCAGCGCGAGGCGGACTCACGGTGAAGACGGCGCCGAAGACGCCCATGACGCCGCCGGCCAGCACGTCCCACCAGTGGTGGCGGTGGTCGGTGATGCGCGAGAAGGAGCACAGCATGGCCCACACCAGGCACACGCAGTGCAGCCACGGCAGCAGCAGGCACGGCCCCGGGCGCGGCACCCGGCGCTGCAGGAAGCTCTGCAGACACACGCACACGTCACTCAGATTCAGTTAAACTAGTGGGTTTGCCTGCTTTGCTTTCAACAGTGGCTTCAAGACTACCAATACCATTCCGGATTTGTTATTTGCCGGATTATTGAACGACAATGTAGTTTTAACGCGTTATGCCCGAGATAAATTAATACAGAGTACAGTCATCATTTTAACAAGCTTTACAGTTAAAATAAAAAAAAATCTTGTGACATGTTCCTGCAATTTGCACCTTTAAAAAAAATACACATGCCAAAATCCACTTAAAAAAAATCTGAACGTGAGCGGCTCTCAATTAGTGCCCGATTACAGAATTTTGCAAAAAAACAGAAGGCAGAATTAATAAGAACTGACTGGACAAGCTTAACCAAGAGTGACAGAAAAAATGAAATCACTTTTATAATTTAATTTCACAGTATGTACACATCTTCAACTACCTGCAGTTTACGACCAGCGATAAACTTCCAGGAACTATGAGCAAGCATCATTTAAACACTGTAGAAGACACGGAGAGAAATTACCTGCAGTGATACATATCACTATTGTATTTGGGAGAAACTGATGCAAGATAAATGCAATTAATTGTAAAACAACTAAATGTGCAGAAAAAAAATAAATGCAGAGTTATAAAACACTACTTACAATCTTCTCTTGAAAAGAAATGTAAGTGCAAGAAGCAGTGTCTGCAAAATTACAGTATTTTTTTTATCTATTAAAAAAATCATGTTTCAGTATGTTAAGAACACCTTCTCTAACTTATCAGTTAAAAAAAGTATGAATATAACACACTCAAACTTGCAGCAAACAAATCAAATTTTCACCAAACCAACAATTTCTGTCGCTACCAAACCATTTTTGAATTGTTAATAATGTAAGATGTGGCAAGGAAACCAATGAGACTATCACAAACCTACACGCTTCATTCGTGTAGGTTTGAAAAAACAATAAAATATGGAGTGTAGTTGTTGTGGTTTTTTTATAATTTTTTTTATTAAAAAAAGAACTCACCAACCCCCTCCCTCACCAACTTAAACATATACATTTTTTGTTCCACAAAAAGGTTGCTGCCTGTTCCTAGCCAACACAAACACGTCTTGCCACGCCCTAGCTGCCTGTTTGCCTTACGGTGACCTTGAGCTGACGACTGGCAGAAAATAAACTGTTTTTGCAGCGGCGACCTTCACATATTTGGCACTCTAGCTGTAAACAGCTCCACCAGTCTGCAGCACTCTCTTAGCCTGACCACTTGGCGAAGCAGCGGGAGGGAATAAGGAGATGTCAATAGTGTACCTATCATAGGCAACTTCAATGCCACACAAATTTCCCTCCCAAGTTTAGGATTTTCTCTACCCACAAAATCATTTTTATCCGCCCCTGCTTTCTATTTTGTACCCTTTATATTTTGTACTTTTTTAATATTAATGTTATCATTTTATTTGTGACTCAAGATCAAAGTTCCAATTCTAGGCACTATCAGAAACAAACTCGAGATTCAGATATGAGAAACAATAGACTAGACACATCACTAATTTGATAAAAAATGATTCCCTTCACAACATTGTATGAAGCCTACACTCCAAGAACACGTATTAACCAAATACTTCCAAGTCTGAAAACAAAAAACTAATATATTTTTATTTGTCTAATCAAGTTTGAAAAGTTAGTGTGATCAGGCAAAATACTACATGCATTCGATTGTGCTTCAAATTAAAACAATTGTCTGTATCCCTTAAGTTTGATCACCTGCAGATTATTTACGATTAAAAGAAAGCCATCTTACAGATTTTGTTTTTTTCGCAGGTAAGTCATAGTCAATTTCCATATTTTTTTTATATTCCAGGGGATTAAGATAGATAATTTTTCAATCACTGGAGTTCTCCGTAATTTTTCTGTCTGCTGGAACCCAGTTGCTGCCGACTTGGCAGCGGCCATGTTTGCTCCCGATCGCACGCAGCTGCGGGCAGTAGCAAGTGACTGCAGGGGACATCAAGGGGGGCCGAGCCCTCCGCTCACCATCATGAAGAGCGCCATGTAGACGGAGGTGGCGGTGTGGCCCGACGGGAAGGAGCGGCTCGAGTCCTGCACCCACCAGAAGCTCATCTCCTTGTTGGTGCACTCGTAGTCCGCGATGTAGCGCCTGCGACAGAGCCAGCCACCCGTCACGACCACGCCACTCAACGTTTTGTATTTCCTTTAGGTAAGGGCCAAACAAATCCTCAAATACAATCAAATCTTTTAGGTTTTAGAAAAAATATCTGAGGAATAATATTTGAAAAAAAAATCTGAGGTAGAGAAATTAAGAAAGCCAAACACTAGCACCAGTGTAGTTGACAAGGACTACATTATCTCTACAGAAGCTATCATAGAATATTTGCTGCCAGCTTCAATTACTCTAGGAATGTTTTAATATTTCAGGAATTGTGCTCAATGATTGTACGAAGGAATGTGGCTGAAACAGCAACCTGAATAATTTTATGCAGCTGGTATTGGGGCAACTAATAACACTATTGGATGAGACCATAAATATTGGTGAAGATTATGTTGAGAAATAAATTATCACTATAAAGTTATTTTTTAATAATGTTTAGTGACTTAAGTAATAATTATCCCTCGTAAAATAAATGTTTGCACAGGGTGTCCTTACAACCAATAACTAATAACATTTTCCAAGACTTTTCCCTAAATTTTCATGACCACAAATTCAAATTTTCCATTATTTAAATAAATTATTATAATTTATCAATTTTACAGTTTTTTTGAAAGAAATAAAGAAAATTCAGTTTTCAAAATATGGCTAGCCTAGTTCTAACAGAACCTTGAAAATGCCTTTTTTTTTACAGTGTGTATGACTGCAACAAAACAGCATGTTGCAAACCATTGGTGCAGGAACAATTTGTTATGAGGGATGTATGCTCAAACTGGCACACAGGTGAGAATTATAAACCTTCAGGATATTGGTATTGCTATTTTAGTAGCAAAGTACTAAGATCTTCAGTAATATTACACATTCCTATGCACTGATATTTTGGTGTTAAACATTGCCAATTTTCTGTGTGCCAAAAAAAAAAAAAAGTAATACTTTCACAGTCTGGATGGATCCAGATTGAAGCATGAAATTATCACCCTAAATTAGCTTCACTGGGGTATTTCCCTGCAGGGGGAGGGGCGAGACCCACCCGGAGGTGCAGTTGACGGCGGCGTCTGGCCGGCAGGTGTCGAGGAAGTGGGGCCGCGGCTCGCCCACCAGGATCTTGGCCACGTCTATGAGCATGAGCAGCACCACCAGGCCCACCAGGTACTCCCAGAACCAGGCGAGGCTGCGCCGCATGCCCGCGAGGGCGCGCCGCCACCGGCCCGCCAGGCCGTCCAGCACCGTGCCGCTCCACTCCACCAGCCACAGCTGCCACACAAGGCGCACGTCTCCGTCAAACCCCGCGTTCCAAAACAAGACAACTGCACGCGTCACCAGAGACCGGAAAAAAATTACGTGAGATGATAGGCCGAAATACAAATCGTCTGTGGCAGATCCAGGATTTTTGTTTGGGAGGGGCTCGACCCAGCTGAGGCTAGGCTTTATCAAGGCAAACACTAAAACAATAGTGGACCAAGATGCTTTTGGAGGGGGCTTGAGACCCTTAGCCCCCCCCCCCCCCCCCCCCCCCCCCCGTCTGGATCCGCTACTGCAAAACGTTATACCTCGGTGCTGCCTCTGCTATTAACTCGCAACTCACCCTGGCTGACTCTGGGCCAATGAGAAACACCCAACCAAAAGCTTTATCGAATCACAGGCTGCTACGCTGGAACGTCTCACAAGACAGCAGCCAATCAGTGAGTGGCATTTGATCGAGTGTACGTATAGAACTATGGAGTTTGTCCTACAGGTCGTCGAACCCACGAATTATTCCGGTCCCTACGTGTTACCATAGCCATAGCTGCAAAAGTAATATGCACATACTGCATAACTGAAATCTATTAACAGACTTGAATTTTTGTCCTATTAGGGTAAACTTGCACATTAAAAAAAATCTTGAAATTCGACTTCCCCTCCTAGTGGCTGGAGCCATGGGCATAATCTTTGGGGGCCAGGAGTACTCGCACCCCTATAGAATCAAAAAATCCCCTCTCCGACTCTCTCAATGGCCTGCTTGCTCTTGCAAAATCATAACTGCGAAAAGGGAATGATAAACATTATCCTGCAGGCACCCACCCCCCTAGGAATCCTACAGATTTTCGCTCATGGCCCAATCCTGATTTTATAAAAAAAAATTTGTAAACCATAAATCACACAAAAATACAAAAACTCAATGCTCTTTTGCACACCATGATATTTTTTTTCACCCCTTTTATTTTAGGGCTATTACAGTAAATTTTAACACAATACCATCCTTTCATTTGTTGTTGTCACAATATTTTCAACAGATGTTCACTAAATCTAATATAATGGGTGTAAAATTCACACGAGTGATGCTATTTTCAAACACTTGTGAGCCTTATTCAGACCTGCCAACACTCACGATTTTGGTGTGAGGCTCACGATTTTAAGGTCCATCTCACGCCCTCACGCCAAAATAGTATTTCCTCACGATTTTTCGGGGCCCCAAGATTCTGTTTGTAAAAGTTACAAAACAAGTTTTACGAAAGCTTACAGTAACGAGTTTCCATCAATACTCGAGTCACGTAAAGGAAGCAATTTTGAGTTTTGTAGCGTGTGCCGTGCTGATTTTTCTATCTCGCATAGTGGAAGAGGAGACATTGTGAAACATGTCACTACAAACAAACACAACTAACACGTGAAGTGTATTGCTTCCAATAAAAAAATTAATTTTGCTGTGAACAGTGATAATAGTGTTACACGAGCAGAATGTTATTTTACATCATTTTTAGTTGCAGCCCTGCATGATCACTACACGACAGCGCTAAATTATGTTCAACTAAATTAAATCTGCAACCTATAATTTGTTGAAATAAATTTTGAAGCAGAGATCATGTAACATATGTACAGGTATGTCACTTAAATTTTAAGATTCTCACTTGTTTTTTATATCTAACCTGTATTTATGGGCCTGAAAATTTTTATCGAGGACCTCATGATTTTTTAAATTTGAATGTTGGCAGGTCTGCTTATTACACCCATTATATTATACGTAGTGAATAACTGTAGAAACAAATGCAAGGGATGTTTTTTTGTAAAAATGTATATTAACATAACAGCCCTTAAATAATAGAAATGAAGAGAGAATAGAAAAATCAACATGGTGTGTGAGACATAGCCTTAATAGCCTACTTATTCAGATCCTTTCAAGTCATCTACATATAACACTCGACTTTTAAGACATTAACGAGTAGCTTTTACAATTAAAAGTCTCTATAGGTCCAAAGATTCATGTGTGTAGCATTAGTCTATCCCACTGGTCTTGTGGTATGATTTTGAATTTGTATGATTACTGTACAAGTACAAAATGTTTCCACGAATATTTGTTCAACTACAACGGACAGGTCTTGTCCTGTAGCAAATGTCCTGTCGTAGTCGCTGAACGCTTGTAGTTCCTACCTGTGGATGGTGCCTATAGCAGGCGGGGCTTTTGCTGCATGTAGTGTCTACCTACTTCCTGTGGCTTCTTTGTCATTAGTGTAATAGTTTGCATTCGTTTCGTAGTTTGTTGAGTGTTTTAAGTTGTGCCCACCTCAAAAGTTTCCCAATTGTTGGTGGGCATGTCACAAATATATAAATAAATGATTATTGTTAAACAGTAAGTTTTACATATCCCAAATATCTACAAATGCAAATTTCAAAATGTTATTAGAAAATTCTGTTTTCCATAATCTATTGACTTTCCAAATAAACACTGGAGAATGAATACTCACTCCAATCAGGGGCAGCAAAATAGACAGCACAATCAGTGTTGTCGTAGAGATTGTCTCGCCGCTTAACTTGTGCGAAATCTTCGGATCGTCGCAGTAGAAACCCAGTTTAACGGAAGGTATGACGCCATACTCTCCAGCCGCAAGAACTGACAGCACTGAAAAAACATATTCAATTATATTTTATTTTAAAATATCGGGATCGTGGGGAAATAAGCACAAAAACATCACATTAACAACTCACATATCCCAACTCTGCTCCTGCCTTTCATCTTAACAAACATTACAATTCAACTTATAATTTGGAAATAGAACACAACCAACTGCTTCAATATCAACGACTCAACTGATTTTGCGTTGTCTCTTTCAAGTGAAAGGAACGAAAATGTATTGCGCAACAATCAACCTAAACATAATAGATAAAAAAAAAGAGCCCCAGACAACCAAATAAGAAATGCGCATGCGCACTGAGTGGAATGGCTCTCTTCGCCATCTCCTATTGGTTGAGGGGCGTGGCGTGTGGTGACGTCAGTACAGCACACGTGATGATCACAACACGCCAGTCGTACCAATCCCACCAGGGATTACGAAAGTATCCAGATGGAGCATTAGCAGACAAAAAGTGAAGCTATTTTTCCCAAATTGTTTTTCGGATTTTCACATATGAATATGGCGGACGTTTGTTTATGTATCAGCTGTTCTAGCCTGTTTTGATTAACGACTGTAGTTAAGCTGTTCGGAAAAAAAAAGATAAAAATATAAGTTGTATTGTAATGATTGTTAATTTATATAAAACGTCTGAAATGAACCTTTATAATATTGCTATGAGTTGAAATAAAACACAGACTAGACCAAACTTAACATTAATCTTAAATAATATTAATGATGTACTAACTTGTGCAAATATATTTTTATACTCCAATGAGGTTATAGTTAACGTTATAGTTGCGTGTATGAAAGAATGTATTCATATGATACGGCTAAACGACATAAAAATACATTTAAGTATTTCTGCTTTATGTAGACTATCACGCAATTTCTGTTCTAGAAAAACAACTTTCTGAAGTTCATTAATTTCGCATGAACACATCAGCTCTATGAAAACTTTGAAATGTGTTCACGCGCAGTAATTTTTTTTTTTCGAATGAATATTAAATTTTGATTAAACAGATGACTATGGTTGTATATGTGTGGTACATATTAAATGACCAGGGGCATAAAAAACATGTTCACAATAACGCGAAATTTTGCTGCAACACAGTGTCCTTCGCGACTCGTTCGAGCGACTGACACGCCCACGTGACTGTCCAATCAAACCACGAGAGGAAGGAGGCGCGTTCGCGCATGCGCAGACAGGAAGTGCGCAGCTGGTCAGTGCGTCATGGGCACGGCCATGGTCACAAGCAGTGTTGCCAGACGTACCCAAAAATCTAGTACGTGTATCAGAATTTAAAACAGTTTCTTTTTGTAATTCCTGGTACGCAAAAAATATCAAATATAATTTTCAAATAAAATTTATAGTAAATGATTGCTTAAAAAATAGTTTTTTTAGGCTTATTAATGATGATAGCGAAAAAAAATAACGCTCATTAAGACTGCAATATGGTATGCCCGCGCCAACGGTTTATTCCTTGTGATTGGCGGCCGTCTGCAGAAACTATTGCCTTATTTGACCGAGCCACTCAGGACGCGTTTGCTTCCGCACTGAATGACTGTGATTGGTATTTCTTACAGTAGACATGTACCTGAAAGAAACTCACCCAATCACGAAACACAGACGGTGCCACAGTGTTTTAACTCTCAGCTGGCCTAGAAATCATTTCGCGAAAATTACATGCCCTTAATTATAGTACGTTAATTTGTGAGGCTATAACTTCCGGCCAACTTTTGTCAGAACTTATAAGCTATATTTTCGTCAAACTCACATATATATATATATATATAATTAATATAGATACAGAAAATATATATAATACCTGGTGCCATAATTTCATTTTTGCTAGTCTAGCAACATAGGTCATACTGCAGCAGCTACGTGTAAAGCATTGTCTGTAAGTAGTCTAAATACTACATAGCGAAGCTGATCGTATTTCTGTCATTACATTTTCGTAAAGAGGCGTACTCAGCTATGTATAGAGACCGGAAAAATTCGGTAATTAATTTCGCGATAGGCTAAAATACAAATAGTTATACCTCAGTGCTGCCTCTGCTATTGGCTCACAACTCACTTGGGTGACTCTGGGCCAATGAGAAATGCCCGACCAAAGGTTTATCGAATCACAGGCTGCTACGTTGGGACGTCTCACAAGAGACCAGCCAATGAATGGGTGGCATTTGACCGAGTGTAGGTAGAACTATGGAGTTCATCCTGCAGGTCATTGAACCCGCGAATTTTTCCTGTCCCTAGATGTAGCATTTAGACTGTGCTGATAAAAATGAATTTAATGATTTTCATTGGGGAAAATAAAAAAGTAAATATTTATGTAAGGCAGTTTTCAAGTATGCAAATGAAAGGTTCTAGTACACGTTATTATTTTAACTATGCCTTTACAAAATAAAATAAAAAATTCAGCTGTAAACTTGTTCGGTTATCGTATATTACAACAGCACACACAAACCCCACTCACAGATGTCAATGAATTTGTTTTCGTCTCTGTTGTAGTTTATCGCCTACGTAGCTACTATTTGATTTATAATATATATTTTTTTTAAATTGCGATTACCGTGTTGAATACGATGAGTCTGAACGTGATTGGTGTTGTGATTACGGCGTAAGTGGTAAAGACTCCACCGCGTCTACGGTTGACCTTCAAACAAGGCGCCAGACACAACGGTTCGTGAAACCCCGCGGCGCGGGCGTGATGCCAACTGCGCGCCGAAAAAACAGGTTCGCGAGACGGTGACGTCATCGGGCTGTTGTTGGTAAACAAGCCGCTCACGAGGCTTTCGGCCGTGCCACGCAAACAAGCACCACGTCTTGTTGACTGGGTGTTTGCCTGAGCGGTCACTCACGTGTCTGGCGCGGGGGCGATAATGATAACGATTACTATATAGAACCATGCCTCCGTTCCGGGCTTTGACGAATATTCGGGTGTCTATGATAAGACGAAACACACACCCATCTCGTAACGGGCCCATCACGGGCGAGAAAGAAAGCATCCACTGTCACCCTAGATACTTAAACCTAGTTTATCTCAAACCGTTCAGTTGTGTGTTGATTTTTTTAACACTACCAACAAACATTGTAACAATGACAATAAGTACAAGAAAATCGTAAGAAATACGCGAGACAGGTGATGTCAGCGAACCTGGCGGTGTGGAGAGTAACTATTTTTTTTACAGTGTTTTAAGTGCGTGAGTAATGGCATCTAGCGACGTGGAGAGAAAACAGCTAGAAAGAGATGAAGTAGCATAATTGTCTCGCGCATCGCCAATGATAATTGGCCAGTTTCCCATATTGTCGGTTTGCGATATTTCCTACCAATTATTATCTATTGGCAGTATTATCTCAGTTGCAGTCATTCTGACATATAAGATAGTTAAATGCTAAACACGAATTATTTATTTCACAGGTGAAACTATTTGTAGCATGTCCGTCACTATAAATAACAAGGCATTCCATGAAATTATAATCTATGTTCTAAACAGTTTTTTTAAAATAATTTATAGCTTCCTTCGGTTCTCCTCTCACACAGATCCTGGCTACGCCCATAACCGGAGGTATGTACCCGATTCCCAAATTGTCATTTGCAAAAAACGTGTTATTTTTTATACGAACACTGACCACAGCATGAAGTTGCAATACGTAGGCCATCAAATTTGGGACACGTAGCACAAACACGCCACAGATCACAAGTGCATTGTTTAACAAAAAATTCATACCTTGAAACGTAGCATGGTGACGTAAAGGGACACGTTTTCCGAGAGGGTCCTCGTTCGTATTCCTAGCCCGATCGTGCTTCTCTTGTTTTCTGTGGTTTCCCGCAATCACTCCATACTGAACCATGGCCCATCCCTTTGCTAACATACGTGATAAAGGCGGCACTAGATGAACCAGCGCGCGTCGCACTTGTGTGTTGTATATTTATTCATGTAGCTGCTTCCACGCCCCATGAAACTATGCCAACATTAAAATTTTAGGCCCATTCTACAATGACATGGAAACGGGGTCAGATCACGTAAATTGGGAATAATTTCGCGATACGGAGTGTTTACAATGGTGTGCATGCGGTTAAAGTAAAATATTTTGCGGGTCTGTGATTAGTTTCCGTTTTTTACGTTTCCGTGTCAATGTGGAACACTGCCATAATGGCTTAGGCATTCGACATCATATATATATATATATATATATATATATATATATATATATATATATATATATATATATATAAAACCAAAACCACTACTTTATTAAAATTTAATTCTACATCTCCTGCTGCCTTATTGGCCGTACATACAAATATTGTAAACATCAAACATGTAAGAAATACGCGAGGCAAGTGATGCCAGCGAACCTGGCGGTGTGGAATGTAAATACGTTCTAAGTGCGTAAAAATTGGTTTACAGTAGTGACATCTAGCGGCATGAAGTGTAAAATAGCTTTAAAATAATGCAGTAAATTGTCTCACGCTTCGCCAATGCTAATTGGAACAGTTTCCTATAGTGTCCTATCACAAAATTTGGTACAGGTGAACGTCTCTGTCACAAGTTAAAAACTTCCGACACAGAGGCACAGATAGCAGCACACTAGTACCAAATAGTTCAACCGCCTGCCGACAGAGCGCATAACCTTGTCCCTTGGCGCGCAGTGTCGGCACCAGACAGCAATACCAACTACACCACCACCACCACCACGGTCAATAACGCTTTTGAAAGTTTGAAACTAAACTGAATTCGTAGTGAATATGGAACTAATATAAACAGTTTCCCTCTAAAAACGTGACGTTTGTAAACAGAAAAGTTTTCGAAACACTTCACTTCAAATTTAAGGGGTGGAAACGCAAACCGAAACATAAGATGAAAGTTGACCGATGCGTGCTTGCGATTTTGCGTTTTGCTTAGTTTATTACCGCGTAAGAAAACGTCGTAATTTATAATTATACACCTTGCATTTCTTGCGTGGTTTATCGTTGTCAAAACGTTACCGAACTTCCACCCTCCTTTTATATCTGGATAGCAAAGCATTTATTTTCTTGTTTTTCTTTTTTTCTGTTATCATGTATGCTAACCAGACAACTAAAGTTTAAAAAAGTACGCAGTAATTTTATGGGAAAGAGTGAGACCGAAAAAAAAGGGGTAAAGGGGTAGAACATCTTTTCCAGCTGTTTGTTTTAGAATTATTTCTTTTTGGTGGTGTGAATGATATAATTTTTTTTTTAGATCTTAGGATTTCAGAGAAAAAAAATTTTTGAGGGGGGGGGGGGGGGAGGCTTCTGGGTTGCAACCGCGTCCTTGGCGAATAATTCACCGACGTTTCGGTCGACATTGCAGTCGCCATCATCAGGAAGCAGTTACCTACTGGTATCGAGTCGGTGAATTATTCGCCAAGGACGCGGCTACAACCCAGAAGTAAGCTACTTCAGACGATGGCCGTGAAAGCCTGCGAACATTATTGACGTTGCAGCGTGTTTTGAGTTGAACAAATGTGAGGGGGGTTTTGCAAGTCGGGACTCAAACCCACAAAGTGCTGATGGTAGATTAAAAATAATAATAATAATAATAATAATAATAATAATAATAATAATAATAATAATAATAGGGAGTAAATAAAAGAATGAGATTCGAGAACATGGGTTTGAATCCCAGTGGAAGCAGTTACAGTTGTGCTGCCTGCGAGGCGCTCTGTGTTTCATAGGTTAATTGCCGATTTCAGTTCATATTCGTGGTGTGGACTGATTGTGAGTTGTTATGATGTACGTTAGCTGATAAGCGAATTCTGTTAAGGTAAAAACGGATGATTGTTATGACGGTTCGTTCGCAATCAAACCAGCGAAGGTAGTGTGTCATTTTGGGTGAGGCAAGGTGAGCTGTTACAACTCCTGCAATGTTAGCCGCGCGAGAAGCTACGTCGACCGTATGCCAGTGTGTTAGTGTCAACAGTAACGTAAGTTTTCTTTTGAAGTGAAACATCTTAGCTCTCGGTATACGGCATTTGGCAGGAGTAATTTCGTGAATGCTGAGTGAGTCAAGGAACGGAAATGTGTAACAACGGCGCTGCCATTCGCGGATGGCGCAAACCAAAGTGCACAAAGCCAAAGGGAAACTTTCTAAAATTAAGTGTTCAATGAATTTTAAAGAGATTTTAACAATAATTTTTTTGGCAAAAATAAGTCCAAAGTTTTTTTTATTATTTTTTATTTTTTAAGCTTTCCTCGGAGCCGTTTCATTATATAGTTTAAAATTTCTGTCTGAAAATGTACTGATTCGATACTCGTATTAGCTGCCCCGGCAGCGAATTCTAACGGCGGGCGCGGAAACTACATGTGATCCGCGTCCGGAAATGTAGCTGAAAACACGATTTGCGTATATTGATCACCTCCGGAATTATTAAAAATAATTCTTACGTTGAATTTCGTGCCTGAGTTTCGTATCAATCAGATTTTTTTGTAACATGAGAACACACGAACTTGCTCGTTGCCAAGGTTAGGTGTTATCTCTGAAGTCACGTTGTGTTTTTTTTTTTTACTTGACGTCTAATAAATCGATGAACGCCGGTTGCACGCACGAAAAAGTGTCCCGTTACGCATATTGTCCTGTTACACACATTTTCCCGTTACGCACATTGTCCCGTTACGCACATTGTCCCGTTACGCTCATTGTACGCTTGCGCCGCATCTATCTCTCTTCCACTCGATTGGAACAACCATCGATTTGACTTTTTCGAGGCACATTAAACTTGAAACACTCCCATTCGTTTTACTACTTTTGCTATCATCGTCCTATCCTTAACAGAATAACACAGATTGGAAGAAGTTAAATAGCAAACAATGTATAAAAGTTAAAGTTAAAATAATCTCTTCGTTAAAGTAATAAACATATTTGAATTAATGAGTGCAAATAAAAGTAAATTTATCAATTAAAATGTATATTTCATTTCACTCCTTTGTATCCATACAAAATAGTGATAATTCAATAAAAATGATTCAATTTTATTCATAAAAGTATGCAATCATGTCATCAATGTTTTGTTATGAAGTTGTCACGTTAAACTATCGTCCGTACACCGACTTTACAGACAATCAATTTTTGTTGTTGTTGTTGCTGTTGTAACAAGTGCCTCCCCCCTCCTCTAAAAAGAACAATAATTCCAGTTATATGGCAGTGTTCGCAACGTATGACGCCTCGCGGCGAAAGCAAAGCTCGCTGGAGCTCGCACGTGTGTGTACACGCGCAGATGTGTGCCGCGCGCGAAGCAGGAAGCGTAGTTCAAGGTCACATCTCTCCTGTTTGGCGGCGGGCATCGCGGGCATTATGGGCATTATTGCCACATCAGGACGAGGGGGGCTGGGGGGCCGCTAAATGATCGCTTCGCCGGCGTATTGGCAACACCCGAGGTGGGTGGAGTGCGCGCACCAGCTGCGCAGCGATAAATCTGCGGCCCAACACGTCGAAACAACATATACCGCGTTTATACTAAAATTTCATTCCGGATTGAACCTGGAGTGGAGTGAGGAATCTAGATTGTAATTTTACTTAAAACGCTTTGTCGTGGACTGAAGTTGGAGTGAAGTGAGATAATCCACTCCACTTGTTGAGGTGGACTGGACTGAAGAATCCGGATTGAGATTTTACTTTAAACACGGGCTGGAGTGAAAAGAAAACACGCATAGGTAGTGTGTTTCTAAATGTGTGTGGATCCCTCGGGGGCACTGCCTTTGAATATATATACTGTATAGAAGTCGCGAGTGGATAGGATTTACTCTACGTTTTTCAGAAGCGTATGATGAGCAGCTTGGGAACTTCACCGCTGCAGTGCGCTGCCGTAACGCCCTGTATCGTCTTAGTTGTTATTTACACGTTAGGGCGCAGCACTGTCGCCCGCTGTCATTCCCCGCATCCCCCACCCATCATTCACTGCAGCTCACGGTCCTTTCAACAGGAGGGGGAAGGGGTGTTTGAAGAGTTCGACACTTGTCCGCTAGGGACCACCACAAGTCGATGCCCTAGAGATGGTGGCGGTGAATTAACCAACTACCTCAAAACCGTATTAGAAATTTTAACCTGGGCTGGCGACTTCTATACAGTATATATATTCAAAGCTTCCGGCCCGACTAGTCACCCCGCCTGGTCACGCCTCCCAGACACCCTGTCACTGCCACTGCCAGCTGGCGGCCCGAGACGTCACAACACGCACGGGGAAACATGTACTGCACCTTTGGAAACCAGTCTGTAATACTACAACAAATACATCGAAACTTAGCACAACACACGGCCATTGTTATTTTTTTTCCCATAAAAATTAAATCCTTTTTTTTCCGAGATAATACTGAGTATTTCTTTACGAAAATTGGCACGTATTTTTTTTTTATGTTTCATTCAAACAAAATATTTTGAAACCATGGAAGTAAAAAAGAAAAACCGAATATTCAACAATTTGGCCTTATTGTGTTAAGAAATCTTTTAACAAAGAAATATCAGATAAACAGTCGAGTGTGCGTATGTAGAATAAGCCAGCGGACACTGTTATAAATCCATGATTTAAAAAAATTAGATATTGTGTTTATGGTCGTAAATCATGTTTGAAGTGTAACGGACTCCCCTGGAAAGCCGCGCCAGCTGGGCTACGGAGACCAGACAGTCGCCGAGTGGTAGCCGACGGCCTCGGTGGTGGTGGGAGGTCGCCGTGGATAGTGACGCTGGTGTGTGTGTGTGAGTGTGTGAGTGTGGGCGGCAGACCAGGTAGGGCAGGTGTGACAGCCCAGACGAGCCAGCCAGGAGAGGTTAGCAGCGGGGGAGCGAGTCATCCCGAATGTCCGCGCCGTGCGGTCACCGAGACGGCGGTCGACTCTTGTCGACTAGCTGCGTGGCACCGGGGCTGCAGTGAAGAAGCTGAACCGCTGGAAGGCTGAAAGGTTTGGAAAGTTTGGAAGGCTGGAGGGTTTGGATGGCTATAATGTTGGATGGCTGGAAAGTTTGGAAAGTTTGGATGGCTGGAGGGCTGTAAGGTTGAAAGGCTGGAGGACTGGAGGGCTGGAAGGTTGGATGGCTGGAAGGTTTGGAAAGGCTGGAGAGCTGGAGGGTTTGGAGGGCTGGAATGTTGGATGGCTGGAAGGTTGAAAGGCGGGAGGGCTGGATTGCTGGAATGTTAGATGGCTGGAAGGTTTGGAAAGTTTGGATGGCTGGAGGGTTTGGAGGGCTATAATGTTGGATGGCTGGAAGGTTGAAAGGCTAGAGGGCTGGATTGCTGGAATGTTAGATGGCTGGAAGGTTTGGAAAGTTTGGATGGCTGGAGGGTTTGGAGGGCTGGAATGTTGGATGGCTGGAAGGTTGAAAGGCTGGAGGGCTGGATTGCTGGAATGTTAGATGGCTGGAAGGTTGAAAGGCGGGAGGGCTGGATTGCTGGAATGTTAGATGGCTGGAAGGTTTGGAAAGTTTGGATGGCTGGAGGGTTTGGAGGGCTGGAATGTTGGATGGCTGGAAGGTTGAAAGGCTAGAGGGCTGGATTGCTGGAATGTTAGATGGCTGGAAGGTTTGGAAAGTTTGTACGGCTGGAGGGCTGGAGGGCTGGAAGGTTGGAAGGCTGGAAGGTTAGGAAAGTTTGGAGGGCTGGAAGGTTGGAAGGCTGGAGGGTTGGAATGTTGGAGGGCTGGAGGGCTGGAGGGCTGGTGGAAGGAATTCCTCGGGTGGACGGAGGGTGGATGGTCGCCGCGCCGCGGAGTAAATCACGGCGCAGCGCCGGACAGTCGTAAACGTCGCGACTGTGCGCGCCCTGCTCGCTCGCGCGACCCTGCCAGTCCGCGGCAGGGGGTGGCAACTCTAATAGGCCATTATGTACCCAGATACTATTTTTAATCTGCACAACAGATAGCGCTAGTAGATTGACCTAGTTCTTTTGTAAATTCATAGGTAGCGTTAGTGTTCATAATCAAATGTCAATTGAATGTTTATAAGAAACTAAATTTATGCAATAAATACTAATAATGCAATAAATATAGTGTAATATTAATTTATTTTGATTTCAAAAACAGTTGATTTGTAAAAATTGTTTTTTTTTTGCAGTAATATTCGTTTACAGATTGATTTGAGCATTATAGTCGCTCTTTTTTTTTTCGGTTTGTAGTAGATTTTGGTCGAGTGAAAGATGGATTTTACAATGGAGTTTGATTTATCATTTTGAATTATTTTCCTATATGATTGTGAATTAAGAAGCCGATGAAGATGCCTGTGAATACACATCAATGTTTTGTGTCTTCGTGCAGGAACAGTATTACTGTTAATCCTGATGTGACAACATTCAGATTTCCATGAAGCCGAAGCAAGTGAGTACTGATGTTTATATTAAAAAAATTACAATAAGTGGTTTAACATGTTAAGGGTTAGGCATTTATGTTAAGGCTTATTATACAGGATTTATAGAGCGATATTATCGAGACCTGAATTTGCGCACATAATAATTTTGTAATTACGTAGTATAATCATTTATTTATTTTTAATAACCCACACACACACATATATATACACATACATATATATATATATATACATACACACACATATGTATACACATATATATACATATACCCATTTGGGGATAGTATGGGCTTAGTAAAATTACCATAAATCAGTAATTTAAATGTAATGATTTGTGATATGAACCCTAAAAATCGTTTTGTGTTACTGAATTTATATTATTTATACAATATGTGATTCAATGAAAATTAATATATCGTAATTAAGAGAAACCCACCAAATTTATTACACTCTACAGCACTTTAATAATAAAACATTACCTCTGAAATATATACGTTCATTGAGTGGTAATGCTAAACTAAATACACATAATTAAATACATGTATGTTTATACCTTATATTTATAGTATGCTACATGCTAGCTAATAATCTGGAAATACTGATTTAAGTATGTACTAGCTCACACTATAAAATTTTTTTGTTTTGTTTCCAGGTTATTGAAGTGGATTGCTGCAATTGGCTATGACCTTGATGCCAGTAATGCTGAAACATTTAAAACTAAATATGTATGTTCCGAACATTTTGATATTGGAGCTTTCACTACATGTGACTGCATCAAATTGAATCGTGGTGCTGCTACAACATATTTTAATTCTGTGGACAGTGAAGTATGGATCTATTGTTATAATTTATTATGTCTAGAATGCTGCCAAATATAGGTGAAATGTTTATGTTACATAACATAACTTGTAAGATTTACTTGTGCAGATATATATTTTCACCTGCCTCTAAGGTCCTTTGTTATTCACAGGTAGCATTTACATGTGATGAAGCAGTATTTAACATTATTGGTCAACATGCAGTCCATCATTACAACCTTTGTACAGGCGCATACAAACATATATGTGTGGGGTATTTCACACTTTTTATTTGATGTTAAAGATTGGTATGGTGACCGGGATACTTTTTTTTATTAAACCTCCTACACAGTTCTCTACTGTTTCCCTTATCTGTTGCCTTAACATTTTTTTCCGATCAGTCCAATTCCTTGAATCACATTGCAAAAAAAGTCACAATACATGGGATTGGGCCACTCTCTTCAAAG
Source organism: Bacillus rossius redtenbacheri (assembly GCF_032445375.1). Lineage (NCBI taxonomy): Eukaryota > Metazoa > Arthropoda > Insecta > Phasmatodea > Bacillidae > Bacillus > Bacillus rossius. Next base: position 28,781,361 of record NC_086343.1, on the reverse strand, counting down.
AATTGTAATTCGAGTTTAAACATAGCAAGGCTGACCATAAATTGTAGAGGAAAATTTAAAATGTTGATCTTCAACATATTTATAACCTATGATCATGTGATGTATATACAGCTAGTTAGAAAGTAAGTTGTAGTATAGTATGCAATTGAACCTTCAATAAGTTCTACATCCACACTTAAAAACTTATTTTACTTGATGTTTTATGTTCAATAACTATTCAGTATAAAGGTTTTTTTTTACATTATAAACTACAAAAGTATTCCGATTTGTAAATGTAATGAAATTCCACTGAGCCCTCTACCTTTTTTTTAACTACCATTTCTGCCGTGTGGCCTTTTTTTTCTTACTTTTGTGTTCATTATAAGTTACAACCACTCATTTGATTTATTGTGTTAAATTAAATGATATTTAAAATTGGATGTCACTTCATAAGAACATTCAGGATTACCTGTATTCACAGCGCACAATTATACAAAAGTTTTTTATGTATGTAAAAGTGTTTTACGTAAGCCAGTGGACACATACATGTATTGAGTAACATGAGAAAATTGAAATATCTAAAATAAAATTAAAAGGTTACAAGCTTTTATATACATGCAGCTCCCAAAAAAGTCTGCATACTAAAAAATAACACATGCTTTTAAATGAATTCTTACCATCTTATAAACTAGTAGTATTTTGTTATTTGATTTCAAATGAATTGTTTTTGGTTAATTTATTTGACTGTAGGGATTAAATATCATTTGTAGAATAAAGTGTGAAAAGTAGTATTGATCAATTTAACTGTAAGTACTAAATATGTGTTACATTTCTTGTAAGTTAAAATTGTTCAGGTATTATAAATTAGCTGAAAAAAGCAAACTCATGACTAGAATAAATTGTACTGTTAGGTATGTTTCGAAGAAAGACTACCTGTTGCAGTCGTTACCATGTGTATGTACCACATTTTTATTGTCATTATAACTGCCATAATTTTGTACAAATAAATCACTTAATACATAAAATATGGTTATGGAAATTCTCAGTTGAGTTTGTTAATGGATATAGGCCAACAAAAGGGGTATAAATGGGGAAGATTTTTTGAAAAACATTTAAATCACTTCAACTCCCATAACATGAAACATATCACATCTGTTTGAACATATTATAACTTAAAGGAGTATTACCAAAAATTTTGTCTACATACTTGAATATGACCAGCCATAACTGTTAAGGGGTGGGAAAAAACAAGGGTTTGAGGACAAAAAACTCCTAACTATCTTAGTAGGCACACCATAGAATCTGTTCAAATTTGTTGTCAATTTTAAAAAATTTTATAACCACCTGATAACCACCAAGGGTGCTGTGGGTAAAATAATGAGGGGTTAATGGACAAACAAATATTCTTAATTACTCTATTAAGTTAACTATAAAATCTATAACAATTATTGCAATTCTTCTAAAACTTGTATAAAACTTTGATCTGAAACAATTTTTTTAGGATTAACCAGTGCTGCAAGAAGTTGAAAATACCAGTGGGTGGAAATTTAAAAAAATAATAATAAAACTTCTGTACAGTGTACACTATCGCATCCATTCTTATTTATTTAAAACTTTCTAAATATCTTTTGAAACTTTAATGTAACCAAACATTACTGCAATGAGTGAAAATAATATATTCAGAGACAAAAAATGATAACTTTAATTATTGCACTTGCTCTCTGTATGCTGACTGCATTGCTAAAATGCACATAGACCTCCAATTAAATTAATAAAATAAAGTATTCTGCAAAATGTTGATAGCGAAACAATTAAAATTGTGCCAATCTCACCTGTGTACATGAAAATCTATATTATGCTTCAAATAGGCTATTTTATAAACCAGAAAATGAAATTACCTATTTAGGACTTTCCATTACCCTTAGCATTCCTTTACTGCATCTTATTTTTTTGTTCAGTTATAATTAAATTTTGGTATCTTCTTGTTATACGTGGGTAATTGTTCCTTATCACGTACTCAAGTTTAAGCCTTGATCCTGTATGATTGATCCTGTGGTACATGATGCTTGCTGTCTTAATTTAGTACATCAAAGATCCTGGACATAACAAAAATATTACAATAAAAATAATTTTAGGAAGTAAAAAAAAAATTACTTTCAGATTTTTATTTGATGTGATAATACCATCAGAATTCATTGTTACATCACCCCATTATTGTATCCAGGATCTTTCTATGTACTAAATTAAAACAGCAAGCATCATGTACCACAGGATCAATATATTCAGGATCATGCCATTAGGATCAAGGGATAGGCTTGGATACGCTGTGCGGAACATTTACCCACATTGTGTTTAAATATAAATTGTTTCATCTTGTGGGTGAAGAGAAAGAAGGTATCCTCAGTCCAATTCTTTCATCTACTCCATAGTACATATGTTTCTAAGAGCTATACAGTTGGTTTTAGATTTATTTAGCAGTAGTTAGCTTCAAACCAGAAATTATATTAGGTCTTTACAGCATTATTTATACTATTTTCCTTCACAAAAATTTATGAACCATCAGAAAAGTGTGGTGTGCTACCTTGTGTAATGTGAGAAAGCTGGTATACTTGAAACACGAGTGGGCCAAGGAAACTCATTCTGAGAACTATATATGATTTTATTTGTACACTTTAAAGTTGTGTAAGTGAGATACAATTACTAGGTCTTTTACTTTACTTTTGATCTTGAATTAACAACTTTTGAAGAAAATATTTATGATTTATGAGGTCTAAAGGTTTAGACTTAACACAAAAATAATTCATGCTGAATTTTAACTCAAAATTTCAAGGCTTGACTAGTAAACTTTAATATTGTATTTACTGTTGACTTTTTGTAAGTCACAATGTCATTTTTTTAATGTAAATTTTGAATGCAACAATATACAATATTATTCTTAAAAGTGAATTAGATAATAGGGTCATTCAAATATAAACCGGAATATTTTTATACAGATTTATTGGTGATATACGAAAACTACAAGTGGAATGCCTTTTTTTTCTACATAGTTTCCTTAAGCATATATACTTCCTCCCCCCTCCCATTTTTGATCCCTTCATGAAAAGAAGACTGGTGCTCCAGCAGCCAACTGCACATGTACTGTTTGACTGCAGCATTGTCTTCAAATCATTACCCTCCTAATGCCTCTTTCAGTGGACCAAACATACAGCCTGAATATTGCCTTCATTGATGCTGGTTGCCGGATGCAATATGTGGCATCGATTTCCCACTTTCAAAACTTATGGCCCAATGGAACACTTGTGCATGCCTAGGTATCTCCTCCCCATTCTCCCGCCACCGATTCCCCAGCGTACTGCACCACTCAAGTCGCTACTTGAGTCGAAAGAACAAAATTCTGTGGACAGTGAAGGATGGATGTATTGAACTTTAAAAATAGCCTTTTTAGTGTTGTTTCAACCTTGCCATATTATGGTTTACATAGTTGTGTGAGATGCACTATGTACACAAAACTTAGTTTTTTAGTTTATTTAAATTGTGAAATCATCAAATGTTATATTCATGTTCCTTTTTTTTTTCTTGGGTTATGTTTGTAACTTTGACTCTTTTTGTTTATTCATCCCGCTAGGTTAAATGGGTTTTTAATGATTTTCCATTTGAAAAAGAAAAATGTAGTGCCCAAACGTGACTTGAAAGAATTGAGTTACCACCTGATCGTGTCTGTGATAACTAAGGAGAATTTTAATTAGCAGATCTCATTTAGTCCAAAGTTTAAATTTAAAAAAAAAAATGAACAGTTTTTTTAACACAGGATCACTTTCAGCACATTGAAATTGTATCGAGCATCCTGCAAATAAGATTATGAAACAAATTCAAAAGGCTATTATTATTATTAATATTATTATTATACGACGGAAAATAGCCAGTTCGATAGCTCGAAACACGTTGCTAATCGATTTGTATTATACATATCGATTTATATCGTTAACGCACTTTCGATCACGGTATTTCATTTGTAGATTCATAGATGGCAGCGTAATCGGCGATTGTTTGTAGGTACAGAAAAACAGCGTTGAGTTTCCGGTCTTTATGATATATGGTCGTTGGTCCGCGGCGCAGCCTGCGTCACGCTGCCCGTGGCTGTGACTGTGGCCCTACCGAGCTCCTGAAAACTCTACACACAAATCTGACAATACCACCAACAAAATAATTCGAAAACCAAACAGCGAGCAAAAGTAGTTCTAACCCCCCTCACCCTTCCATGAAATGAAGTTTTGCATGTGCTCTCCTGGAGCCAGTGCACTGTTGAGAATCACAGTAAATATACGCGGACTGTACAATGAAGAATGCACCCTAAAAAAGTTTAATTTATGTTTCGTAGTTTCAGACGACAGTGTATATCAGCAGGGAACTTGGTCATCCGAGTTTCCTGTCGCGAGCAGGATACCAAGTGTGTGCAGGAGCGTAGACTAGGTGTGTGTGTGTGTGTGCGCGCGCGTGTGTGTGTGTGATCTGCGACCAGAGGGCTGAATCGACAGACAGGGGTGCTTCCCTTACTTCTGGCACTATATTCATGTAATAAGCGCGGGAAAAAATTACAATAGTGTTTTCCTTGAACAGTAATTTTATTATTATTATTATTATTATTATTATTATTATTATTATTACGTTTAGCTCCGTATTACCCACAGAAAATATTTTCCCGTTCTTTTACAAACGATCCCTTTGGAAACCAGTTGCCAAGAAATGGTTTGCATGTACATCGAATACTCAACAATTGCTATTTATTTTGTTTTATTATCCTAATCAATGTGCGCAGTTAATACTGGAAAACTTTCCACCGAACAGTTTACAAATAACTTGTAACTATTTGAGGTACTGGGGCATAATACAAAGCATTAAATAAATTTATAATTATCTTTAACAAAGATGATCCTGTTGAAATATTGTTTAATGCTATCATGGTTAAGGAATTTTAATAAATATAAAATAAAAAAATAAAATAGCTTTAATAAAGCTTCCGTGGGTTTAAAGTATTTACTGTTGTTTTGTTTTTAAATGTGCATAACTAGTCAGCATTTTGTGTCCACAAATAACCCTTTCACCGAAACTAAGGCTTTATTGAGCTTAAGTCCTTGGTGGCATTCCCTACTAGCCTCGCTCCTGGTAAATTATCAGTAAGAGTAAGCGGTAGAATACATACGGGCACATATCCTCATTTATTTATATACACTTCAAAATACACTTTAAATGTTTGTAAACTCAAGTTCTATCACTAATATTCACAATAAGTATATATATTTAATGATATGAACCAGTACTCAATATCAATAACATTAAAGTATAAGATTTAAAAGCACATACATAATTTTCATTTGTATGTGGCATTTTTTTGTATGTAGTCCTTTTTTTCATCCTGTGAAAATTTTTTGTATGTTGCACGCGCATCGTAAAAATTCACTCATCTTTTTTTCATAACGCGCCGAAAGAAGTATATCGTAAAAAAAAAAAATTTCTTCGTGTGCTTGTTATTGGTCCCCCGGCACTCTGAGACGGTAGAGAAAGGAACCGAAGGTTGAATTTTTTTTTTTTTTTTTTCAGATTTTATTTCAGGTATGACACTTTTCTATCGTTTAATTTTGAAAATTTGCTGTCGGTAAGGTAGAAATCGCACAAAAAAAACATTTTCTGAGGCTATGAAATATGGCCAACCGCCAGTAAAATCACAGCTGTAGTCATTCCCAAAAATAAATTCAACACCAAAAACCACTTACTTCGTAGAAGCCAGTCACTGTAAACTTCAGTGCACTATTAAACCATCAAATTTTCGGATTTTAAGATGGAAAAAAAATTTGTTGTCTGTAAAGTCGGTTTACGGACGATAGTTTAACGTGACGTCTTAACAAAACATTGATGAAATGATTGCATACTTTTATGAATAAAATTGAATCATTTTTATTGAATTATCACTATTTTGTATGGATACAAAGGAGTGAAATGAAATCTACAATTTAATTGATAAATTTACTTTTATTTGCACTCATTAACTCAAATATGTTTATTACTTTAACGAAGAGATTATTTTAACGTAACGGCGTAACGGAACAATGTGCGAAGCGGGACACTTTTTCGTGCGTGAAGCCGGCGTTCATCGATTTATTAGACGTTGTCACGTCAAAAATTTGTTGAACTGTTGAAACCAAAATGGTTTCCTTCGGTCTCCATCTCTACCCCTTGAACCAGTAAGGTTACGCACGCTTCATTATCTCCTCGTAACACACGGGGTTTATCGCTTTAGAAGCAGCTGGGCGGACTTGTACAGCTTTCGTGTCACACCCTGGGGATGTGATCGGCCGAAGATGCATTGCCAGTGGCACGCTGAAGAAAAGAAATAGGACGCGCAGCTCGGAGAAAGCTCTCCGCTCTGTGATTGGATCTACGTGAGCACACAAAAGAACGCGGGTCCGTGATCCTGGGACCTTGCTTCAGAGGCGCGGAGGAATACCAGGTCCTTTTTTCCCCGCTCCGAGGGGAGGCGTAGTCCATCGCTCACGGTCACGTGTTGTGTAGTCCCGTCCAAACCCGTGCAGGGTGTCCACAGTTAGTACTTTCCTACTAGATCTAGTACTTTTAGTGGTCTAGTACATTTACGCTCAGATCTAGTACTTTTTTTCTTTAATATAATAATATTACAGTAACTCCAATATGTTTTATTATTAAGCGTAATTATTTTTTAAAAAACTATGGAATGTATGTGTGTGTCGTGTGATATTTAAGTTAGAGCATTGCAATTGCATTATTTATTACTTCCTAAATTGTTAAAACCATAACAAATTATAATTTAGTACTTTTTTTCAAATCTAGTACTTTTTTCTCGCCTAAGTTGGTACGAAATATTTTCTCCTTGTGGACACCCTGGGCCCGGGCGAGCACACCTGCCCCTCGTGGTCGGGGTATTGTGTGGGCGAGGTGGAGGGGGGGGAGTCGTTGAAGATGGAGCGGGGGAGGTACTCATGGAATGGTTATCACCCCCTTCCACTCCCCAACCCCTGAAGGGCTGTCAACCACGCCCTGAAAACTGCTGCTATTCACACGTGCTTGTTGGATGGTGAGTGGGGCATGTCGCTTCAACCCCCACCCTCCCCTTTCCGCCCTTATTCACAACCAGACCAGACGTGAAAAGACCTAGGGGCTTTGTACAGTCGCTGAAGACGTCGGTAGATACCGCTTCCTTTCTCCTATCAAAAGCCCCAAGGGAGTTATACGCTGCGTTTAATACTCGGTATGTTTCATTTTCTCATTAATATTTGTCAAGAGTCCTCTTCAGCGTTTATCGCTTGGTCACGATTTCCCTCCCCCCCCCCCCCCCCCCCCCCCTTCACCTTTTCCAAACGATCATTTAAAAAAGTTTTTTATTTTTTTTTATTTTGTGAAACACTTGCACAGCTTTTTACGGATACTATACCATCAGTTAGGAAATTTTGAGACGAAACACAGAATGAAATCCATTGTACAGGCGAGAAAAATTAATAAATAAACAACAATTCTGCTCGTGAGACCGACCCTTATCACGTCATCTTGGACTTCGCCTTTTTTCTTCTTCTGTAATACATATTTTAAAGAATTCGTTCTTATTTCTGGCATGACAGGTCTTAAACAACGTATTTATAATGTGAGATTTATTATGATGCAACCTCCGGGAATTTTTTTTTAGATTATTTCCGGAGATCGACATCTGGCGCGATACTCAAAGCACACAAATGTTGACGCCAACAAGGTCCTGTGATATCTCGATCCATTAAATTTAAATAATACATATTTACTTCAATCATGGCTAATATTTTTTTTAAGTTCCAATATGGCGGGGTTTGGTCCCCGTTAATTAAGCGTTAAGTTCACGTTCAGCCAGGTGCAGAACTCCAGGTGTCAAACGCACCATTAACAAAACTGCTAAACATTTGTTAAGTGTGTCTGACTCCGAATAGCATTTAAAGGCACTGCATTTCATGAACCGTTCCGTGGTTTCTTCTAAAACTTTTTCTAACAGTGAAAAAGGCTAAAACAGATGTTTTCACGGACGTTTTTAGGTATGAAAAATTCTATACACAGTACTGTAAGTGGTATAGTGAAGTATGAGAAGCCTTTATTTTTAACATGCCATCATAAAACGATACCGACGCGAAGACTGCACGCCAGACTGTGCCTGGCGCTTAAAGGCGAAGAAGCGTGTGGTGCGCGAACCAATATCGCCCTTAGCGCCCCGCGGTTTTAGAGCAGCAAGAACTCACACATTATCAGAAACCTACAATTTCACGTTTTACGCACCTAAGATCCGTACTTCCGAATTAAAAAAAAAATAATTGGTTGTCTGTAAAGTCGGTTTACGGACGATAGTTTAACGTGACAACGTCATAACAAAACGTTGATGAAATGATTGCATACTTTTATGAATAAAATTTAATCATTTTTATTTTAATAATAAAAGAATAAATACTTGAAATTATACTAGTAATCAGATTTTTAAAATGCAAGAATAATTAACCTTTATTGCCGAAATTGTTGTTGTAATAAGCAATGAAAACCACATTAACTTTTCACTTCACTTTATAAACTGTCGACGAAACAGTTCACGTGTAGATGTAAGTTGTGTGCTGCCGCTGTCTTTCTTCTCCTCGGACGCATAGGCCAATCGAGTGGAAGAGAGATAGATGCGGCGCAAGCGTACAATGAGAGTAACGGGACACAGCGTAACGGAACAATGTGCGTAACGGGACACTTTTTCGTGCTTGCAGCCGGCGTTCATCGATTTATTAGACGTTGTCACGTCAAAAACAGCTTAAAATAACTGCAACCAAAACGAACAACAAATGTTAATGTATTATTGACATCGTGAAAGCAACTGCGATGCATAAATGTTTAAAAATATTACTTTAATTACATTTAAAAAAAAAACTTTTTCTTTAGAGCTAAAGGTTAAATAAAAAATACCAAACCTACACAAAGATAAACAATACTTTTTTTTCCTTTAATAAAGTAAGATTCCTACTATTCATCCCTTTGCCAGCAATAATACTACCACGTGAATGCAGCGCCTGCAAATACACAGGTATGCAACAAGCATTATTGTAGCGTTTAAAAGTTGCATAATAAACGGGTATTTACGCGGGGTTTATTTTATATGGCCTGTAGTATTTTTAAAAGCACTGAAAATCGTAATGAACTATTTGAACTTGAAACGGCACTGCAGACTGTAATGAATCTACGAAACTATGTGGAATGAAGAATTCAACCAAATGTCACCAAAAATAAAATAAACAACAGGAAGGAAAGGTGTTTATTTTTCTCAGTCATGAAATATGGTGGCGGGTTCTAGGTTGGGAATATAAAACGGGTTCTTTATTTGGTTTGCTGGCTAACGGGCGTAACGCCTCGATTATAAAATAAGCAAGAACGCGAGATGCTAAATGTCCAGCAACCACATCTTAGAGTACCTGCTCATGAACTACTCAAGGCGCAATTAACGCAACGCAAGTATTGTTCAACTTCCGCCATTCTTGCCGTTTTGCTATGCTTTTCCGACGGCGGTATTTGACGAGAAGTGTTCCAATAGCTTTCAAATGCGCAGAAGTCACATGCATACAAGAGCACGGTCTATATACGTCCGTTTTTTGAACTTTTAAAAGTTTCCACATAATTAAAGAAAATACATGCTTTTAAAATAAAATCACTGGAAATTTATTTTTATCTTCGTGATGAATATGAATAAATTATGAAAAGAATCTCGGTGTCGAAATTTGTTTTCCGTTTGTTTCACGATTATATGTTAGTAAGGGCTGGTGACTTATTGCGGCTCGTGTGATTCGTAATGGCCTGAGTTACTGCGTTGTGGCTCGTGGACGCAGCCTGAAGACCGCGGACTCGAGGGTGGTTGGGAACAATATGTCTCGGCTGGTCGTCGGAGCGTGGTCCTGTGTTCACGCCCGACTGGACTTCTCCCGCCCTTGTTCACTTCCCCCCTCATGGCCTTCGTAACTTAGAAACACACCACTTAGCACACACACACAGCATAGGATTTACCAAGTTAAACCCGTTCCGAGTTGCGTGTTTCTGCGGTAGCACCATTCTAAGGTACGTGGTTCAGATTGTTTTTTTTTTTGACGTGACGTCTAATAAATCGATGAACGCCGGCTGCACGCACTAAAAAGTGTCCCGTTACGCTCATTGTACGCTTGCGCCGCGTCTATCTCTCTTCCACTCGATTGGAACAACCATCGATTTGACTTTTTCGAGGCACGTTAAACTTGAAACACTCCCATTCGTTTCCTACTTTTCCTGTCATCGTCCTATCCTTAACAGAATAACACAGATTGGAAGAAGTTAAATAGCAAACATGTACATAAGTTATAGTTAAAATAATCTCTTCGTTAAAGTAATAAACATATTTGAATTAATGAGTGCAAATAAAAGAAAATTTATCAATTAAATTGTAAATTTCATTTCACTCCTTCTTTGTATCCATACAAAATAGTGATAATTCAATAAAAATGATTCAATTTTATTCATAAAAGTATGCAATAATTTCATCAATGTTTTGTTATGACGTTGTCACGTTAAACTATCGTCCGTAAACCGACTTTACAGACAACAATTTTTTTTTATTTGTCACACAAACCCTCGTTCTTGTGGAGAGATAATTTTTCAGCGACTAAATGTACCGCTGAATCTACTTTAAACGTAAAATAAATATGTGTTTAATACGTGGTCACTTTAAACTTGATTCTAAAACTAGTTAAAAATACAAATGTTTGCTTAGACAAAACGTTTGATTCTCTCGGACTGAATTTTACAAACATTCATCAGTCTTCATTAAACCAGGCTGAAGAACCCTGCGTGAAGCGGGAAAGAGGAAAAGAAAAAAAAACACGCTGCCAATTTTGAATAATCACACTACACAACTTATGTACAACACATACGTACTTTAAACACTTGTAAGTATAGAGACTACACTATGTCACCTGTGTCGACAAAAACAATAAAATGGCGTAATACCACAATCATCTATTTTTGCTAATGCAGACATTATGGAATGAAAGGAAATTGTAAAAAAAATAGTCTCGATGGGATGAGAGTGATAATGGGCTAAACCGAAGGCAGTAGTCGTTATGGTGCGAACGTTATCAATTTTTAAAGATTATTTTATCACGACCTCGGGCTTTAGACTTAAATCCTTTTATCGGACAGATGTTTGTTTTGTTGTTTTTAACTGATATTGTTTTGTTGATGTCTACAAGTGAACAAGTCGACGAGTGGTGTTGCTAACAATCACGTTCTCGTACACACGGGCACAGACAACGTTTAAGGCCCCCGCCTACCTGGGCACATACACTGTGTGCAGAGGTTCTGAAGAAACAACGCGATTTGAAAACTGCTCTACATATCCGAGTGGAGTCCGTTTACGAATACCAGTTAACAATACGCTGAGGGCGGATGAATAGTTCTATTTTCGTATATTTTTTGACGTGACAACGTCTAATAAATCGATGAACTCCGGCTGCACGCACGAAAAAGTGTCCCGTTACGCACATTGTTCCGATATGATGTGTCCCGTTACGCTCGCGCCGCATCTATCTCTCTTCCACTTGACTGTTTATAAAGTGAAATGAAAAGTTAATGTGGTTTTCGTTACTTATAACAACAATTTCAGCAATAAAGGTTAATTATTCTTGCATTTTAAAAATCTGATTACTAGTATAGTTTCAAGTATTTATTATTTTATTATTAAAATAAAAATGATTCAATTCTATTCATAAAGTATGCAATTATTTAATCAATGTTTTGTTATGACGTTGTCACGTTAAACTATCGTCCGTAAACCGACTTTACAGACAACCAATTTTTTTTTTTTACTAAACGGTATTTTAAGGAGAGTTAAAATTGATAAAACGCGTGTTTTCAGGATACTCTTTATACACGAAACTCCCGGTGAATATTCTTGGAACCACTCACTAGACTAGCACTACACCATTTTCGTTTTACCGCCACCTGATGTGGTTGACAAGACTGCGCGCCAGTCAGGAGCCTCGCTCTTAGAGGCTATACCGCGCTGAATGCACCAGCGAGCGTCGCACTTATGATCCCGCCTCACCAACACGAAGACACTCCTGACCAGGCGCGCCGCCTGAAGCCTGATAAGCACAGGCGCGCGGCACGAAGATAACACAACAGCCTCACTCGACAACGAGGCTGAAATATGTGGTTTCACGTGTGTTGTTAATTCAGGTACATACGTGTACCGCACAAACAACATTAATTTGACTTGGGAAAAAAAAACTAAAAATAAAACTATAGTTGAATTGTTGATTTTTTTATTTTAATAATAATTTGCTTTGCTCGTCCTTATCCGCCAAGCCGCTCCAGGAGTTAACGCTCCATTTAAAAAATCCGCTCGAGATTTATTAAAAGCGTCTGATTACGCATAGCATTTAAGAGCCATTGCATGTTTCTATACACGTCTATAACGTGTATTTCTTTGAACAGTGAAGAAGGGTATAACGGGTGTTTACACGGACATTTTCAGGTGTGAAAAATTTAACACACCATAGGGTCGTGTAAGGACATAAAATCATAGGGTCACCGCTTAGTCACTCACATGGAGGGCGCGTTACCGACGCCAATACTGCACGCCAGTTCGGTGCCTGGCGCTTAGAGGCGAACAGGAGTGTGATACACCAGTCAAGAGTCACCCTTAGCGCCCCCGCGCCTCTAAAGCTCGTGCGAGACACCAGGCCGCCCCCTTAAGGTTGGGGTTTCCAAAGTAGCCGTCGCGAGCGCGAACCAAAGTTCACAAAGACAAAGGGAGACTTTATAGCATTAGCTGCTCAATGAATTTTAACCAGATGAGCAGCAATTTTAATAAAATTCCTCGTCGAAAATCAGGTCCAAAGGCTGGTGTTTAGTGTTATCCGAGTCTTTTTTTTTCCCCGCTTATATCGGAGCCGTTCCGTTATACAGTTTAAAATTTCTGTCTGCCAATCAAAAGATTCGATACTCGTCGTAGTTGTTCCGGCAGCGAATTCTAACGGCGGGTGCAGAAACTACGAGTGATTCGCGTCCTTAACTATAGTTGAAAACACAATTTGCGTATATTTATCACGCTCGGCATTTTTTCAAAAAGAATAGTACGTTAAAATTTGTGTCCGATTTTCGTTTTATAAGTTTATTTGCTACATGAGAACGCGTGAATTTTCGAGATGACTCGCTCTCATTTCTATTTATTTATGTATTTTATAATGTGAATGCAGCTCTGCGTGTTACGTAGCTAGTGGCGAGAGACGGCAGAGAGGCGCTAAACGGGGGAAGAGATAGATAGACGCGGACCCCTAGAAGGACGTCTCGTGATTAGTTTCGGTCGGCGGGCGGTGTTTCGGGGATGCCGGCCGGCACAAGCGGCGCGGGGTGTCGGCTCGTTAGCCCGCACTCCTTGGCTGTCACGCGGCTGCCACGCCCTGCCGTCCCTCCCGGAGTGACAGCGCCTGTCACGCTCTCGCCCGCGCCGACACAGACCGGCTCCAAGGATCCCCCCCCCCCCCACCCACCGTCTCTGCCGCCGGCGGCGCGCGCAACGTCTGCCCCGAGTCGGCGAGAAGATGCACGCAATCTTCGCCGCCACAAGGGTGGGGCTGGGTGCACACAGTGGCGTAGCCAGGATTTGTGTATGGGGGGTGTTAAGAAGCATGCCCCCCCCCCCCGTATTAAAGCGGGGGGTCGGGGGGTCCTCCCCCGGGAAAATTTGGATTTTAAGGTGTAAAATAGTGATATTTTAGCAGTTTTCAGTACTTAGATTTAAATATTGCAATGGTAAAATTTTTATTAATTTTAATATGAAATTTGTTTGAGTGATGAATAAGAAATTAATTAAAGATTTGGTGCTAAGGGGGGGGGGTGGGGGTTTGAACTCCTAAACCCCACCCCCCCTTGCTACGCCCCTGGGTGCACAACACACCTATGCCAAAGACATCTGGCTAATATGTATTTGGTGAAGGTTCGCAAACAAATGAATGGTGGGGTTTCCCATCTCACGCGGAACATGATTATAATTTGCTGTGTGTGTGCATGTTATAGTTCCTACACACGCACGCACGCACACACATATTATGTATCCTTGTTAAATTTTTAAATATTATAATTTAGCAATTCAACAATTTAGAATGAATTGGCCTCGAATCTTGACATCTTACGACGTAATTGATGATTTTAGGCCGAAGAAAGCTCGAAAAACTGTTATTAAGTTAAGTAGTCTTTTTTTGTAGCCAGTGTCTATGATTTACATAGATCCTAATTTTATTTTTTTCTGTAAATATTTTCATTTCCATCCCATGTGTGTGAAATAAATATACATACTCCCTGTGCTTATTTTAAAGTAAAATAATTTTATAAATAAAGCTTAGTTTGGACTTAATAAAATAGTAACCATAATTATACCCTGTACTTTCAAGTTAAATAACATTCTAAAATAGAGTGTAGGTAAGAAATAACCATGCAATTATAATTAATTACGTGATAGTTAAAATTGGGGGGGGGGGGGGGGGGGTTCTCCGATCCTGGGTCCAGGGCCCGTAATCGAATATGGGGACCATGACTAATTCTCAAATTAAATCGTGGCATTGAATACTGTCGTTTTACGATTCCGACGACGTGAAGCAGTCTGTGAAACACAGTATCGACAGACTCTGCCTGCACTGTACATCGTTTTTGTAAATGGAGCAGAAATATCCTTGTAAAATTACCTGACATTTGTAAATGAAAACAGCTGTATCGCTACAAAATACTGGGTTTTGGATTCTCAAACGGGCATTTATGCTCTGTGTTGTCCCAGTACCTGTAATTTGTTAACCGTTCCCTGAATGGCTTTCCAGTATTAACTGCGCCAATTAATTAGCATTATAAAACAAAATTTTAAGATCAATTATGGAATATACAATTATTTTTTCCATGGTTTAAAAATATATGCTTGAATGAACCATCAATTAATATATAAAATTATGCGTCACTTTGCGTAAGATTATCTCGAAAAAAGTTTCATATATGCAAAAATAACCGTAGACACGTGATGTACAAAGTTATAATATCTTTCTTGCAGTATTACAAACTATTTCTTGGCCACTGGTTTCCAAAGGATTGTGATGATGGCGATGAAGATGATAGTGGTGTTGGTGGTGATGCTGATGATGGTGATACGAAGATGATGGTAATGATGGTGATGATTGTGATGATGGTGGTGATGAAGACGATGGTGTTGATTTGATGATGTTGGTGATGCATATGGTGATGAGGTGGTGATGAAGATGATGGTGTTGATTTGATGATGTTGATGATGCATATGGTGATGAGGTGGTGATGGTGGTGATGAATATGGTGATGTGGTGATGAATATGGTGATGCGGTTATGGTAGTATATTGACGACAGTAGTAATGGTGATGATGATGGTGATCTGATCGCTTCGGAGGCTGTTTTGAATACCCATGGAATATTACCACGGCATGACTGGGACTTATCGGGCGTGATGATTCCGCCGTGGCTTCCCATTGCTTTCCGCGGTGTGGAGGCGAAGAAGCAACACGACACCCAGTCCTGGACCCAGACCACGAGAGAAACAATTAATATTAAGATAATATTTCCAAAAAAAACTCAGGTTATTCAAAAAAAATACTAACTAACAAATCCCGGTGAGATTGCGAAGTAATGAAAAATCAATTTAAATCGAAAGGTATTAGCCAGATCTAAAAACTACATATTAATAAAAATTTAGTTCTTATATTTATTAATGTGCACATTTTTTTTTTCACATGAAAGCTTACAAGGAAAATAGAAATGAGAAAGGGCCGACACCGCGGAAAAGAGACGGGAGATTCTGAATCATTTGCGAGAGGGATGGATCTTTACATAGGCTGTATGTGACAAGTGCGCACATGTAAATACTATCAATTTAAATTAAGTTAAAATAGTTATAAAATTTTGCAGTCGAGCGAGTCCTTTTAAACTGTCCGTTTGACATCGACGAAGAATGGTCTTTTTTTTTTCTACATTGCGTAGGGACCGGAAAAATTCGCGGATTCAATGACCTCTGGGATAGCCTCCATTATTCTCTGCACATCTCAAGTAAACACGCGTGTTCATTGGGTACTAAATTGTGAGGCGTCTCCACTGGGTAGCTTGTGATTCGACGCTTCTTTGGTCGATAGTCTCTCATTGGCCCAGAGAGCTCCAGTTAAACTGCGAGCCAATAGCAGAACCAGCAGAATTGTGCACATGTTTGAATTTCAGCCTGTCACTAAATGAATCCGCGAATTTTTCCGGTCTCTATACATTGGTCATTTTGCCTTTGACTCCCAAGTTAAATAACAAAAGCCCCCCCCCCCTCCCCAAATAAAAAAAAAGAACTAATATATGACCTTCAGCTCGAGACGACCTCTTGGGAAGGTTAGGGTACGGTTGGAACACTTTTTTCTCTTCTTTTTATTCTTTTTTGTACGATGCGCGCTCGCAGATGCGCGCACCTGCCGGCACTGCGCCCGAAATACGACCTGCGCGGTGCTGCATCCTAGCGGCCGACCGCAAACTACCAGGCGACTAAACACGAGGAAGGCCGATGATCTCCGTGTTGCGCATGCGCACAGCATTCGCAAGGTTAAGGGGGGAAGCCTAAGAATTACAAGTTCTGTCCCTGCCCGAACACGCCCGAATATTCACCTTCGGCCAACCTCGGGTTTATATATATATATTTATATTTCTCTGTTTATTTTAATGTAGCTATACTAACCTAACTAACCGTCCATAGTGTTTTAAAGTGTTTTAATGCAGCTAACCTAACTGACCACTTTTAATATTTGAATTCATTTTTCCTGCGCAAAAATAAAACAAATCCCGAGGTTGGCCGAAGGTGAATATTCGGGCGTGTTCGGGTAGGGACAGAATTTGATGGACATCTTAGGCTTTTCGGTTAAGGGGCCCGCCTCGTCTGGGGTGTATGTGTCGGCGAGGCGGGATAATAAGCGTGACGCTCGCTGGTGCTTCTAGCGCGGTATGGCCTTTAAGCGCAAGGCTGTGAACTGGTGCGCAGTCTTCTCGTCGTGCATGTGACAACTGTGAAATCTGAGCGGTGACCGTAACATTATGTGGTCGAGAAATGAAGATAAAGGTGTAATGCAAGTCCCTTAAGTGCTTTCAAGAATCTGTACTGGTTGTTTTACGCCTAAAAATTACTCTGAAAACATGCGTTTTAGCCATTTTAACTCTTCTGAAAATACAGTTTAAAAACTTAATGCGAAATCAAAAGTACTTTTTGGCCCTCAGCGAACTCTTAAATACTTTTCGTAAGCAGACCCCACTAGGATATCTTGAGTAGTTTTGAAATCGCGTTGTTTTTCCTGAAGCTCTGCGCACAGTCTGTGTGCCCGGGCTCGCAGTGTACTTGGAAGCTGCCAACGACTATCAAGGCTTACATTAACATTAAAGAGGAAATTTCTCTCGTAGAGGTTTACCATTTGGACGATCATGCACTCTCAAGCTCTTAAAAATAATTAAACAAACTCTAGTTCCACATTCGTCGCTAGAATTTGTTGCCGGAGCTGTTACGTAGACTATCGAATCATTCGATCGATACTGAAAACAACTCCGATAAAAGCGAAAAAGACTTGACAGAAAAAAAAAAAATACTAAAGCCCGGTTTCGTAATACTACCCATCTTGTTAAAATTAAACAGTTACTAATATATAGGGGCCGGAAAAATTCGCGGTTTCGATGGCCTTCAGGATAGACTGCAAATTCCCCTGTACACTTGGGCAAATAACGCAAGTTCATTGGCTGCCGACTTGTGAGTCGTCTCAGCTGGTTTGTCTGTGACTCGATCCTTCTTTGGTTGAGGTTTTATAATTGGTTGAGATTCGTCCTGTTGAACAGTAAGCTAATAGTAAAATCATTATAAAGGTATATGTATTTGAATTCTAGCCTATCGCCGAATGAATCCGCGAATTTGTCCTGTCCCTATTAATGTAATGTTTCCGTTTAGCTTTGCGAACTTCGGTTCGCGCCAACCGCCACAGATGGCAGCACCGTGGTTGCGCATTTCCCGTTCCAATCGATTTCCGTCGCATTCGCGAAATCGCTCGTAGAAAATGCCGTGCACCGTGAGCTAAAGATGTTATACACAAAACGAAGTGAAACTGTATTCAACTGTGTGTGTGTGTGTTGGCACCGGGTGGTTTCGACAGGTCCGCTGACAGTGTTACCAACTTCCCACATGCGCGCGGCGGGAAGGCTTGTTTACGACCCGGAGGCGTGCAGTTATAGGCGCGAGACGGTATCCCTGAAGGACGCGGGTCGCGGACATTAACGGTCTGCTGAAGAACGGAAGCCTACGATTCACTCGTCTTTCTGGACATAGGTACCCGAATACTCACGTTGGCAAGCCTTCTTTCAACAGACGAGAGAGTCAAACGCTTAATCGTGCATATTCGGTTTTTTATGTTCATTGTAAATAAATATACAACTCATGATAACTAATGGTCAATTAGGTTAGGTTAGCTACATTATAAATACTTTAAAACATTGTGGACGGTTGATTTGGTTAGGATAGCTACATTAAAGATACTGTGAAATCATGTAAACGTTTTCCCAAATAAATACACCTGTTGTGGTACGGAAAAAAAAAAGCGAGCATGAACTTCGGGGAACTTCGGGTTTTGCTCTCTCGTCTGTGAAATGAAGGCTTGCCAACGTGAGTATTCGGGTATGTCCAGAAGGACGAGTGAATCGTAGGCTTCCCCTGGAGAACACGTCTGCGAACCTGTCACTCACTGATCCCGAGTCTCACGACGGAATAACATCCCTGTTCGTGCATCTTCGGATATCGTTTTCTGCTGCTGTGAAAGTAAAATGTAGTTAGGTTGGGTTAGGTTAAGTTTGGTTGTGTTTGTTACATCCAAAAAACATTCTAACAAAAATTAGTTAAAAATTTTATTTTCGGAAGGCTACGTTTAGACATGTCTAAGTTATTGTAAATAAGATGAATGGTTAATTAAATTGGGTCGATTAGATAAATAGTACGTAAAATTGCTTTTAAAATGCAAGTTCTCGAAAATATTAGTGACTTTTCACCCCCCCCCCCCCCCCCTCCTTCCCGGAAGGGTAAGTTTTTTACGTGTAAGTTGCGAGAAACAAGCGACAAAACCGATCTGGGATCAATGAGACTAGAGCTTCCCGAATATGAAACGAGTCTGCACCGGTAATTATAATCGTGTGACGTGTTACTTTCCTGACGTGTGACAGCTCTCTGAAAGTAGATTGTATAGAGCATCCCACTCTTAGATTGCAGTGTGGAAGTAAATGGGCGCATTCTCTCTAACACACGCCGATTTCCGTTAGCGCTGTCCTTGTTTCTTCGTGCGTTGTTGCCAAATATCAAACGAAATTAAAATTTTAATTTTTGGATCAAGCTTTTTTTCATATTGTATAGCATCGAAATACGCATCAGGCAATGCTTATTTTGATTACTTAACAATATTTTAAGTGTCCGAAAAAATTAAAAAAACAACTTATTCACTGCGAACTGTTTTGAAGTATTCCGAGATGTTTCACATAAAAAAAAAACATACATGTGTATTTCATTCAGATTTTTTTAATTAATAAATTAATGCCTTAGGACGCCACCGAACAAAAAATGTTAAGACAAAAACTGTACAGGTTTCACTTAAATTTTTTTTTAATATATTGAAATGCATTTTCTTACAAACTGACACATCAAAAAGTTGACCAGCGGAAAAGTTTTTTTTCTATTAAAGATAGATGGGGGACGAAAGCGTGAAAAATGTTCACAATGAATTGAATTAGTTTTTAAAAGCAGCTCCATCTCAATTGCTTCTACAGTTTCCGTGGAAATAGCTGTTAAAGATGTGTCTTATCAGTACAAGAGCGCGCTGCAATAGAGGTTTCTCTCACAAGCTGCCGTCGTAAGAGGAAACAGGGTCGTGTGTTTAGATAAGTGGGGTTCTGTCCTGCAAGCAATTTCAAATACATGGCTTCCTTAGTCAACCATATAAATATTTCCTTAGACACGCATTTCTGAAAACCAGCCTACAAGTTAGTAGGCCCTATCGCGTCTCGCGACGAAGCAACGCGTTGTGTCCGGTGACTCGTTACAGTTATAATTTTGACAAATTATATATTAACATACGTGATTTCCTTTTTCTACAATTTATTTTTATTACGTACATATAAAATATGGAAGATAGAACACCGAAAATAAATTACCTATATCGGTAGGCTACACGGGAGGGAGCGCAAGATTGTGTTGAATGTATTTGAGTATTTTTCAAAAAATATGAGTGTGTTGAATGCAATTAAGGAAGCTTACGATTCTTCTGGTCAGCTCTGTGCTACTCTTATGGAAGGGGTATTAACATTGGTCAGCGGTAGCGATAGTGATTAAAAGGTATGTTATGTTATTAATTTCTTAATCAAGTTAACATTACATTTATCGTATAAATTCATATGAATTAAATGTGTGTGAACAGATTCTTGTTGTAAGTTAAAGTTAAAAAAAAATCCTTACCGGCACAGCCTAAAGGCGCAGGAAGATTTTGATGATTATATTTCTTTACATTAGAACAAAAAGGGATTTTTATATCCTTATACCCATTTTTTTTCTTCCCCTTGCAGTAATGGTTGCTACAAAAATATTTTAATCGAATCTTGAACATAATATGTAAAATGTATGAAATAAATACGAAGGAATTTAATAGCGATCATATTACAAAATTTTGAATTATTTTTCTATCCTTCTCAACACCAAACATCTTATCAAACATTGTTTTAGACAAAGTTTTAAGAAATAATTATCATATTTACAAATAATTTAAACAGATTTATAAGGTGTCTACTAAGGCAGTTACGTCGTTTTTTGTCCGGTGAAAATTTTTTTCGAACCCACACAGTTATGGCTGGTCGAATGAAAAATTTATTTAGAAAACATTTTTTAGCATTAGGTACTCCGAGATATCATACGTTAAAACGGATGCGATATTATTCTTACTATGGGAGTTTTTGCTATTTTTCTGTTTTTCAAAAATCTTCCCCATTTCGACCCAATTGTTCGGATTTTTCCCATAACTTACTCGACCGAGAATTTCCATTGCCGTATTTTATTTATCATTTTGGACATGACTTGTCCAAAAATACGGCATTTATCGGGCCCATGAAAATGTGATATATATGGGATTTTTAGAACATAAAAGAAAACTATAAGAAATTTTCGTCTACAATAGTAGTTGGAAATAGGGGGTTCAAGCACAGGCGGAGGAGCCAGGAGCCGGCCGCCATCTTGGATGACGTCATCGGCGGCCATCCCTAATCTATACCAATCTATGCCAATCTACGCTAATCTATGCCAATCTATGCTAATCTATGCCAATCTATGCTAATCCGTATGCTAATCTATGCTAATCTGTATGCTAATCTATGCTAATCTGTAGGCCAATCCATGCTAATCCATCCGCCATTTTGTATTTCTAGAAATTTCCACCAACTTCGAATCGTGACGTCACCGTTGCACTTTGTGTCACGGACGCCATCTTGGATTTGAATTTTTTTTTTCGAACTTTGAAATTCGATGTAAACATCAACCGCCATCTTGTTTTCGTCTGCTGGTGGCCGCCATCTTGTTTTCGTCTGCTGGTGGCCGCCATCTTGTTTCGTCTGCAGCAGGCCGCCATCTTGTTTCCGTCTGCTGGAGGCAGCCATCTTGCGACGTCATATAGTTCTGTTGGTCGCCACCAGATAGCAGCAGGGATTATTTTATTTTTTTTCTTTAACTAAAATAATTTCAGTGCCGAGGCTGGGATTCGATCCATGGGACGTGAAAACGTCCAGGATGTCGTGGTTACGAGGCGGACACCTTGACCACTAGACCACGAGACCAATTAGGATATGGTGGAATAATTAATCTGTATATGCCACGTACTGATGTCAAGTTTTATGATAAAAGGGGGGAGGGTGTCTTTGCCTTCCCAAATGCATGAAATTCAAATTATTATTATACCATCGCCATCTTTAATTCCAGCACAGACTACCAGATGGCGCCAAATTCAAATATTAGTTAGGGAGTCGGCAGGCAGGTGTCGCATGCCGCCATCTTGGTTCTCAAGTTGGCTGGTAGATGTCGCTAGTATCGCGCGCCAAATTCAAAAATTAGTTGCCAGAGGCGCCGCCATCTTGGTTCTCAAGTTGGCTGGTAGATGTCGCTAGTATCGCGCGCCAAATTCAAAAATTAGTTGCCAGAGGCGCCGCCATCTTGGTTCTCAAGTTGGCTGGTAGATGTCGCCACCGTCGCCATATTTTAGTTCATACAATCGATACCAGATGACGCCACCATCGCCATCTTTAGTTCCTAGTGTTGCTACCAGAGTGTGCCACCGTCGCCATCGTGTGCCACCGTCGCCATCTTTAATTCTTAAAGTTACCGCCGGAGCGCGCCACCGTCGCCATCTTTAATTCTTAAAGTTACCGCCGGAGCGTGCCACCGTCGCCATCTTTAATTCTTAAAGTTACCGCCGGAGCGCGCCACCGTCGCCATCTTTAATTCTTAAATTTACTGCCGGATGGCGCCAAGTGTTATGTAGTCAGTCTAGACAAGTCGGGATAAGTTTGGAACCTGTAGCCATATTATTATTAATTAATAATGTATGTTTATTAAATATGATAGAGTATTTATAAAATATTGGTGTTGTGTAGAGACTCTCTCTTCTTCTCGTAGTGGCGGAAGACATCTCGAAGGTAGTGTTAGAATTTATGTATTAAAGCAATCACTCTAGCTGAGGAGACTAATAACTTATAGTTACAATTCAATAATAGCGGCAATTAAATGTTTTTGAAATTAAAGCAAACAACGTAAATGTTAAACACATATTTATTTAAATCTTATTACAAACAGCAAGGGGTAAGAACAATCGATGATTTAAAAGAAGTAAATAACGAGTAATAAAATCACATAATATTCACACACTACACATCATAGTGACAAAGGCAACATTAACTCGAGACCAAATTATACATAGTAGTATGGGTGGTCGAATAGCCAGAATTTAAGTAGCTGAACATTACAATGGGCGCAATGGAATTTGCCATACAGTTTTATACATTTATCCGGCGGTTTCCATAAGTCTTTAAAAGTTTGTTGAAGCTAGGACAGTTTCTTACATTATGTAAATCAACAATGTTGGCGCTGCACAGTTCACTAAAGATACTTTTCTGTTTGTCTCCTAGGACGTATACTACATCTCCTTCTTCAGGGTTGACGATGTCACATAACACTGATGAGATTTGGTCAAAGCTCACTTCACCTTCGTTCCACGAGAGTCCATGCACTTCATAAGTCAGTTTACGATTCTCGCTTTGCGACAGCCTGTCTAGTTCGGACCAGTCACATGGTGGTTTGAATATGTATTCATAGGTCCTCAATACATCACCATCCTCGATGAACATTGCTGCAAGTTGCTTAACCACATACCCCTTTTGTGATGTGAGGCACTGAATGTTGCAGAGAAATAATGACATTTTTTTGCCAGTACTCACGATAACTGATGTGTGAAGCTGTGCTAGCTCTGCAAGGCTGATGCTAGTTCTACAGGTATGACTGCAAGGCTGCAGTGCTGATGTTGTCTCTAGGATGCTGAATGTCAGACTGGTTGTAACAACCTTTGGTGTCGTAGTACACACAAATTTACAATTCGTCTTCATCACTATCCCCCAAGCCACTATCCGTTCCTTCATCCACATCTTCGTTCGCCTCTTGCGCTTCCTTTGTGGCCTCGATGCAGGTCATAACAGCCTGATATAAATAGGTAATAAATTCCTCTTCCTCAGGGAACTCAGCGAGAATGTTGAGGGTGGAGGATGTAAGGTGGTAATGTATATCATTAAAGTCCATACCTATGTAGTGACGTACTACCTCCATTACAAATTCCCGAACATCGTCCATCGTAACACTGTTTAAATTACAATCGCAAGCACTCTCCGCGTAAACACTGGTGGAAGCCATGATGATAGGAGCGTGGTTAGAAGCAGACTACCACGTTAGCATGGAGATGTCGTCAGAGCCCCCCACACCACTGGGTGGCAGTTACGGTGACTCCAGAACTCGCTCGAAATATCCTGCACAACACATTCCAAAAACATGACGTAGCCTATGGTTGACGGCACAAACACCCTGAGTGGCTCTGTGTGTTTCCTCCTGCCCGAACACGCGCTGCTGTGAAAGCCTCTTCCCAAGCACAGACGTCACTCCCGCAGCAGACAAAACAGGCGTATGCTACAGGAGCTAGAACAATTGAATAACCAAATATATTTTGACTACCCAACTACATAAATGACATGAGATAATTCCTGTGCGATAATCGTACTTTAAATGTTGTAATGTATGTATAAACATTAATCATTCCGAAGTGCTTGAAAAAAAAAAATGTAAGTGAGGTGTTATTCACCTTTAGCGCTTCTCGATTTCTGTATCCGCTACCCACGAATTAAATTGAGACGGGAAACCCCACCATTTCACAAAAGACCGGCCATTTCTTTGTTTGAGAACTTTCTCCACCAAATATGTGTCCGGATACATCGTAGGCTGGATATCTTCAGCATAGAAGCCACCACGAATAGGCTTGTGGTCCAAGTCTTCGAGGTAGTAGGTCCTTGGTTCCGATTCACGAACATGTGTCACACGGAAAAGTTCAGAACTCCAATTCGTCGTGAAACCTTTCTCAAAGACACCTTTCTGCTTGGAGATTCTCACAATGTCACCAACATTAGCTTTATGCTTGCGTGTATCTTTCTTCTTCGTGTTGGTGAATACAGTCCCAAGCAGACGATCATCCTTTACATCTTTAGGCTTCATTTTCGTGGTAGAATGCACTGTGGAATTATATTCACTTATAAGTTTCGACAAAAGATCCAACCAAAAACACCTCAAAGTCTTTTACAAACATAATATTTATTACTCAATTTCTATCCTACTACAGAATCACTTGCGAAAGCCAGCAATCGTATAAAAAATTAGCCCTGCATAGACGTGCAACGACTACTTCTTAGCTCCAAATGGCTCCAAATGCTCCAAAACGGCCTTCAAATGCTCCAACAGCTCCTTAACACAGCTCCAAATGGCTCCAAATGCTCCAAATGGCTCCAAATGCTCCAAAACGGCCTTCAAATGCTCCAACAGCTCCTTAACACAGCTCCAAATGGCTCCAAATGCTCCAAATGGCTCCAACAGCTCCAAAAGGCTCCAAATGCCTGACAGCTCCAAATGCTCCAAATGGCTCCAAATGCTCCAAATGGCTCCAACAGCTCCAAAAGGCTCCAAATGCTCCAAAAGGCTCCAATTGTTCCAAGAGCTCCATCTTCAATTGGTTCCAACTGATTCCAATTACTTTTCTTATCGAACTTGGCATGATTACTAACATGTCTTTATTAGTATACATTTTGACTGGCAGTGGTAACGTATTTTGCACATTTAAGTTATAAGTTTTATTTAGAAATCAGATTTCAATAAATGGTAGATACCATTTGGAAAGAAAATATATTAATATATCTTCAAGTTTATACACATACATTTAATTTAAGCCATTATTGTATGTAGCCAGCTTCCCTCAGTTCTTTGAGTATGAAGGATATTTCTTTAAAGTTCGAATAGTTTCCTGCACAAAGCGATCCATGTAGTAGTCGTAGCCTGTCAACCAATATGTTAGGATCTTCCCATGAGGTATAATCAAACTCTTCTGCTGCGTTCATCATCCTTGCATGTTTATAATAAATATTATCTCTGGTGTCTATCGTTTTAACACCAACCTCAAGGTCACTTTCGTCATCGCGCCAGTGATTATCACAAGCTTGATCAGGATAATTTATTTTATTACGACGTTTCCATCGTTTTGGTCTCAAACCACCATCACAGTCTTCACTCTTGCATGCTTTTGGTGCTTCAGCACAATACTCAATCATGTCAGCCTTAGATGTGTCAGCACAGTCTTCGTTCACGTCAGCTTCTGATGTGTCACCACAGTCTTCAATCATGTCAGCACCACAAACTTGATCAGGATAATTTATTTTATTACGTCGTTTCCATCGTTTTGGTCTCAGACCGCCATCACAGTCTTCGATCTTACCTGCTTGAGGTGATTCAGTACAGTACTCAATCATGTCAGCCTCAGATGTGTCACCACATTCTTCAATCATGCACGCTTCAGATGATTCACCAAAGTCTTCGACCTTGTAAGCTTCAGATGGTTCTCCATCTTTCTCATTTTCATGGAGACGACTAGATATTGGAGTAAATATATTTTCATTTCTAATGTGGTTACAACTACCTTCGTTTGTTTTAAATTTTAAATTATTATCTTCATCTAGATCAGTAATTTTAGCATTAGCTTTTTCGCCTTCGTTCCTCTTCCGCGATGTTGTAGCCCAGTCTTCGTTATCTTTATTCATCTTAATTGTACAGGTCTTGTAATGTCTATCCAAGTAATATCTTCTACCAAAGGATTTCTGACACTGACTGCAATGAAACGGTTTTTGACAAGGGCCCAAATTACACTCGCTTCTCTCATGTCGTTTAGCATTCTTTCTCAAGGTAAACACCTTGCTACAGTATCTACAGTGATGACGTTTCGATACAGCGTCAGATCCTAAATCGGAATTCATATTAGTTACCGAGACTAATGCCAGATGCAAACTAAGAGTTTTAAATTAGATATATTACTTAAATAGAATTTTTTAATTATTTCATCAGCGAGATTAATCAGAAGCACTCGGAGAAATCCATCAGATGTCTAGTTAGGTATAATCAGAAGCACACGGAGTAAACCGCCATAATATTATCAAGAATAATCGCAAGCTCACGGAGTAAACCGCCATAATATTGTCAAGAATAATCAGGAGCACACGGAGAAAACCACCATAATATTAACAATAATAATCGGAAGCACACGGAGAAAATCATCATAATATTGACAAGAATAATCAGAAGCACACGGAGAAAACCATCACAAGTTTTCTTTGATATCATAAAAATACAGAAAAAATATTTAATAAATAACAAAAAAAATTAATAAAAAATTTTAAATGACAAAATAAAATACAAAAATACATAAACAGATTCTGCTAGCTTGTGAACTTCTCATTGTTGAGCAAAGATATAGTTCTAGTACAAGCCAGAATTTTATGTATTTTTGTATTTTATTTTGTCATTTAAAATTTTTTATTAATTTTTTTTGTTATTTATTAAATATTTTTTCTGTATTTTTATGATATCAAAGAAAACTTGTGATGGTTTTCTCCGTGTGCTTCTGATTATTCTTGTCAATATTATGATGATTTTCTCCGTGTGCTTCCGATTATTATTGTTAATATTATGGTGGTTTTCTCCGTGTGCTCCTGATTATTCTTGACAATATTATGGCGGTTTACTCCGTGAGCTTGCGATTATTCTTGATAATATTATGGCGGTTTACTCCGTGTGCTTCTGATTATACCTAACTAGACATCTGATGGATTTCTCCGAGTGCTTCTGATTAATCTCGCTGATGAAATAATTAAAAAATTCTATTTAAGTAATATATCTAATTTAAAACTCTTAGTTTGCATCTGGCATTAGTCTCGGTAACTAATATGAATTCCGATTTAGGATCTGACGCTGTATCGAAACGTCATCACTGTAGATACTGTAGCAAGGTGTTTACCTTGAGAAAGAATGCTAAACGACATGAGAGAAGCGAGTGTAATTTGGGCCCTTGTCAAAAACCGTTTCATTGCAGTCAGTGTCAGAAATCCTTTGGTAGAAGATATTACTTGGATAGACATTACAAGACCTGTACAATTAAGATGAATAAAGATAACGAAGACTGGGCTACAACATCGCGGAAGAGGAACGAAGGCGAAAAAGCTAATGCTAAAATTACTGATCTAGATGAAGATAATAATTTAAAATTTAAAACAAACGAAGGTAGTTGTAACCACATTAGAAATGAAAATATATTTACTCCAATATCTAGTCGTCTCCATGAAAATGAGAAAGATGGAGAACCATCTGAAGCTTACAAGGTCGAAGACTTTGGTGAATCATCTGAAGCGTGCATGATTGAAGAATGTGGTGACACATCTGAGGCTGACATGATTGAGTACTGTACTGAAGCACCTCAAGCAGGTAAGATCGAAGACTGTGATGGCGGTCTGAGACCAAAACGATGGAAACGACGTAATAAAATAAATTATCCTGATCAAGTTTGTGGTGCTGACATGATTGAAGACTGTGGTGACACATCAGAAGCTGACGTGAACGAAGACTGTGCTGACACATCTAAGGCTGACATGATTGAGTATTGTGCTGAAGCACCAAAAGCATGCAAGAGTGAAGACTGTGATGGTGGTTTGAGACCAAAACGATGGAAACGTCGTAATAAAATAAATTATCCTGATCAAGCTTGTGATAATCACTGGCGCGATGACGAAAGTGACCTTGAGGTTGGTGTTAAAACGATAGACACCAGAGATAATATTTATTATAAACATGCAAGGATGATGAACGCAGCAGAAGAGTTTGATTATACCTCATGGGAAGATCCTAACATATTGGTTGACAGGCTACGACTACTACATGGATCGCTTTGTGCAGGAAACTATTCGAACTTTAAAGAAATATCCTTCATACTCAAAGAACTGAGGGAAGCTGGCTACATACAATAATGGCTTAAATTAAATGTATGTGTATAAACTTGAAGATATATTAATATATTTTCTTTCCAAATGGTATCTACCATTTATCGAAATCTGATTTCTAAATAAAACTTATAACTTAAATGTGCAAAATACGTTACCACTGCCAGTCAAAATGTATACTAATAAAGACATGTTAGTAATCATGCCAAGTTCGATAAGAAAAGTAATTGGAATCAGTTGGAACCAATTGAAGATGGAGCTCTTGGAACAATTGGAGCCTTTTGGAGCATTTGGAGCCTTTTGGAGCTGTTGGAGCCATTTGGAGCATTTGGAGCCATTTGGAGCATTTGGAGCTGTCAGGCATTTGGAGCCTTTTGGAGCTGTTGGAGCCATTTGGAGCATTTGGAGCCATTTGGAGCTGTGTTAAGGAGCTGTTGGAGCATTTGAAGGCCGTTTTGGAGCATTTGGAGCCATTTGGAGCATTTGGAGCCATTTGGAGCTGTGTTAAGGAGCTGTTGGAGCATTTGAAGGCCGTTTTGGAGCATTTGGAGCCATTTGGAGCTAAGAAGTAGTCGTTGCACGTCTATGCAGGGCTAATTTTTTATACGATTGCTGGCTTTCGCAAGTGATTCTGTAGTAGGATAGAAATTGAGTAATAAATATTATGTTTGTAAAAGACTTTGAGGTGTTTTTGGTTGGATCTTTCGTCGAAACTTATAAGTGAATATAATTCCACAGTGCATTCTACCACGAAAATGAAGCCTAAAGATGTAAAGGATGATCGTCTGCTTGGGACTGTATTCACCAACACGAAGAAGAAAGATACACGCAAGCATAAAGCTAATGTTGGTGACATTGTGAGAATCTCCAAGCAGAAAGGTGTCTTTGAGAAAGGTTTCACGACGAATTGGAGTTCTGAACTTTTCCGTGTGACACATGTTCGTGAATCGGAACCAAGGACCTACTACCTCGAAGACTTGGACCACAAGCCTATTCGTGGTGGCTTCTATGCTGAAGATATCCAGCCTACGATGTATCCGGACACATATTTGGTGGAGAAAGTTCTCAAACGAAGAAATGGCCGGTCTTTTGTGAAATGGTGGGGTTTCCCGTCTCAATTTAATTCGTGGGTAGCGGATACAGAAATCGAGAAGCGCTAAAGGTGAATAACACCTCACTTACATTTTTTTTTTCAAGCACTTCGGAATGATTAATGTTTATACATACATTACAACATTTAAAGTACGATTATCGCACAGGAATTATCTCATGTCATTTATGTAGTTGGGTAGTCTAAATATATTTGGTTATTCAATTGTTCTAGCTCCTGTAGCATACGCCTGTTTTGTCTGCTGCGGGAGTGACGTCTGTGCTTGGGAAGAGGCTTTCACAGCAGCGCGTGTTCGGGCAGGAGGAAACACACAGAGCCACTCAGGGTGTTTGTGCCGTCAACCATAGGCTACGTCATGTTTTTGGAATGTGTTGTGCAGGATATTTCGAGCGAGTTCTGGAGTCACCGTAACTGCCACCCAGTGGTGTGGGGGGCTCTGACGACATCTCCATGCTAACGTGGTAGTCTGCTTCTAACCATGCTCCTATCATCATGGCTTCCACCAGTGTTTACGCGGAGAGTGCTTGCGATTGTAATTTAAACAGTGTTACGATGGACGATGTTCGGGAATTTGTAATGGAGGTAGTACGTCACTACATAGGTATGGACTTTAATGATATACATTACCACCTTACATCCTCCACCCTCAACATTCTCGCTGAGTTCCCTGAGGAAGAGGAATTTATTACCTATTTATATCAGGCTGTTATGACCTGCATCGAGGCCACAAAGGAAGCGCAAGAGGCGAACGAAGATGTGGATGAAGGAACGGATAGTGGCTTGGGGGATAGTGATGAAGACGAATTGTAAATTTGTGTGTACTACGACACCAAAGGTTGTTACAACCAGTCTGACATTCAGCATCCTAGAGACAACATCAGCACTGCAGCCTTGCAGTCATACCTGTAGAACTAGCATCAGCCTTGCAGAGCTAGCACAGCTTCACACATCAGTTATCGTGAGTACTGGCAAAAAAATGTCATTATTTCTCTGCAACATTCAGTGCCTCACATCACAAAAGGGGTATGTGGTTAAGCAACTTGCAGCAATGTTCATCGAGGATGGTGATGTATTGAGGACCTATGAATACATATTCAAACCACCATGTGACTGGTCCGAACTAGACAGGCTGTCGCAAAGCGAGAATCGTAAACTGACTTATGAAGTGCATGGACTCTCGTGGAACGAAGGTGAAGTGAGCTTTGACCAAATCTCATCAGTGTTATGTGACATCGTCAACCCTGAAGAAGGAGATGTAGTATACGTCCTAGGAGACAAACAGAAAAGTATCTTTAGTGAACTGTGCAGCGCCAACATTGTTGATTTACATAATGTAAGAAACTGTCCTAGCTTCAACAAACTTTTAAAGACTTATGGAAACCGCCGGATAAATGTATAAAACTGTATGGCAAATTCCATTGCGCCCATTGTAATGTTCAGCTACTTAAATTCTGGCTATTCGACCACCCATACTACTATGTATAATTGGGTCTCGAGTTAATGTTGCCTTTGTCACTATGATGTGTAGTGTGTGAATATTATGTGATTTTATTACTCGTTATTTACTTCTTTTAAATCATCGATTGTTCTTACCCCTTGCTGTTTGTAATAAGATTTAAATAAATATGTGTTTAACATTTACGTTGTTTGCTTTAATTTCAAAAACATTTAATTGCCGCTATTATTGAATTGTAACTATAAGTTATTAGTCTCCTCAGCTAGAGTGATTGCTTTAATACATAAATTCTAACACTACCTTCGAGATGTCTTCCGCCACTACGAGAAGAAGAGAGAGTCTCTACACAACACCAATATTTTATAAATACTCTATCATATTTAATAAACATACATTATTAATTAATAATAATATGGCTACAGGTTCCAAACTTATCCCGACTTGTCTAGACTGACTACATAACACTTGGCGCCATCCGGCAGTAAATTTAAGAATTAAAGATGGCGACGGTGGCGCGCTCCGGCGGTAACTTTAAGAATTAAAGATGGCGACGGTGGCGCGCTCTGGCGGTAACTTTAAGAATTAAAGATGGCGACGGTGGCACACTCTGGTAGCAACACTAGGAACTAAAGATGGCGATGGTGGCGTCATCTGGTATCGATTGTATGAACTAAAATATGGCGACGGTGGCGACATCTACCAGCCAACTTGAGAACCAAGATGGCGGCGCCTCTGGCAACTAATTTTTGAATTTGGCGCGCGATACTAGCGACATCTACCAGCCAACTTGAGAACCAAGATGGCGGCGCCTCTGGCAACTAATTTTTGAATTTGGCGCGCGATACTAGCGACATCTACCAGCCAACTTGAGAACCAAGATGGCGGCATGCGACACCTGCCTGCCGACTCCCTAACTAATATTTGAATTTGGCGCCATCTGGTAGTCTGTGCTGGAATTAAAGATGGCGATGGTATAATAATAATTTGAATTTCATGCATTTGGGAAGGCAAAGACACCCTCCCCCCTTTTATCATAAAACTTGACGTCAGTACGTGGCATATATAGCTTATTTATTCCACCATATCCTAATTGGTCTCGTGGTCTAGTGGTCAAGGTGTCCGCCTCGTAACCACGACATCCTGGACGTTTTCACGTCCCATGGATCGAATCCCAGCCTCGGCACTGAAATTATTTTAGTTAAAGAAAAAAAATAAAATAATCCCTGCTGCTATCTGGTGGCGACCAACAGAACTATATGACGTCGCAAGATGGCTGCCTCCAGCAGACGGAAACAAGATGGCGGCCTGCTGCAGACGAAACAAGATGGCGGCCACCAGCAGACGAAAACAAGATGGCGGCCACCAGCAGACGAAAACAAGATGGCGGTTGATGTTTACATCGAATTTCAAAGTTCGAAAAAAAAAATTCAAATCCAAGATGGCGTCCGTGACACAAAGTGCAACGGTGACGTCACGATTCGAAGTTGGTGGAAATTTCTAGAAATACAAAATTGCGGATGGATTAGCATGGATTGGCATACAGATTAGCATAGATTAGCATACAGATTAGCATACGGATTAGCATAGATTAGCATAGATTGGCATAGATTAGCGTAGATTGGCATAGATTGGCATAGATTAGGGATGGCCGCCGATGACGTCATCCAAGATGGCGGCCGGCTCCTGGCTCCTCCGCCTGTGCTTGAACCCCCTATTTCCAACTACTTACAATAGGTAGTTTTAATTTGAAATTTACATAAAAGTGGCATTATTACAAATTTATATGTGTAATAGTATAAAATATTATAAATTACGATATGATTTCTTTAAATGCTTCTTGTTCGA
Source organism: Bacillus rossius redtenbacheri (assembly GCF_032445375.1). NCBI lineage: Eukaryota > Metazoa > Arthropoda > Insecta > Phasmatodea > Bacillidae > Bacillus > Bacillus rossius. The sequence continues at coordinate 28,748,217 of NC_086343.1, read as the reverse complement.
TCCGGATTACAAAGACACACATCTCCTGAAATTCGTAATGTGGTAGAGATTTGGCAACAGCGGGCGCCATAAGCCGTGTACTGCAATCTAAGAGTGGGGCGGGCTATAGCAGAGGTCTGCGCATCATTCTGCCTCTGTTGTGTTCTGACAACAGTTTTCCTGTGGTGGTCTCTTGACAGTGTGTGTGAACGAACGGGAAGCCTATGATTCACGCCGAGCATTCGACATGCCCGAACATTACCGAATACTTACCTTCGGGTGTCTTCGGAATTCTTTTTTTAGGTGAAAAAACGTCTGTTTTAAATGCCAGAAATGTCAATGCTAACTTCTCCAATGCTACCAATAAGAAAATCTAGTCAATGTGAGTGTTACATATACTGGAAAGTTAAGTATGAATGAAAGAAGAAATAAAACACCATTTATGTTTGTTCTTCTGAACTAATAAATTTGTAATTAAGGTGAGTAATTTTTATAAAAGGGAAAATAATAATAATAATAAAAATAACTACTTTTTGACAAGGTTTTTCTGACATTGTGATCTAATAGTTCACCATTTTAACAAATGATTAGGTTAGGTTTATGTATTACAAATCTGTGATATAGAGAATGAACATGGTTAGTTGGGTTAGGTTGTGTGGACAGTGGGTTATGATAGGTTAGGTCCATTTAATATTCTTTAAAATTAGGAAGATTGGTTAGGATAGGTTAGCTACATAGCTAAACAAAAGAATTATGAAGTCACCCGAAGGCAGGTATTCGGTAATGTTCGGGCATGTCGAATACTCGGCGTGAATCGTAGGCTTCCCGTGAACGAACAGCGTGCGTCTGCCTTGCGAGCGACACAGCCACCGCTCCTTGTTTCAGAGAAGAGTGGAATTAGACAGAGGCGCAGACAGGGACGTTGAAGGGCGCAGGTGCGGATAATTTTGTCGGGCCCTTCCCCATTTCTATCCCCTACCCGGGCACACAAAACACGGTGCGCAGCGCTTCAGAAGAAATCACTAGGGACCGGAAAAATTCGCGGTTTCAATAGCCTTCAGGATAGACTGCACATTCCCCTGTACACTCGGGCAAATAACGCCAGTTCACAGGCTGCTGACTTGTGAGTCGTCTCAGCTGGTTTGTCTGTGATTCGATCCTTCTTTGGTTGAGGGTTTATAATTAGTTGAGATTCGTACAGATGAACAGTAAGCCAATAACAAAATCATCTAAAAGGTATATGTATTTGACTTCTAGCCTATCGCCGAATGAATCCGCAAATTTTTCCGGTCTCTAGAAATCACGCGGTTTGAAACCTGCTCAACACATCCGAGCGGTGTACGTTTTTCTAAAAGCATTTAAGAACGAGCTTTTAAAAGAATGAAAATGGCTCAAACACCCGGTGCGTGTTTTTTTGAAAGCACTCAAAGGGACTTGCATCACGCCTTTATCTTCATTTCACCGCCATATAGTGTTTTCGACTTGTCGTTTACCGTTCAAAATTACACGTTCGCACTGCGCACGAAGAGAAGACTGCGCGCCAGAGCGATTATAGTGTACTGCGCTAGAAGCACCTACATATAATCCCGCCTCCGTTCAGACCCAACTGATCATAAACGTGATCTGCGCGTGTCGGCGTAACTTTTTATGTTTCCAGTGAAGTCTATGGGAAATGGCATTGTGGTTGTCGGGTTACGTATAGTTACGATTTACCGCGGGTTCGTAAAGGATAGCCCAATTAATAGATTTTTATCGCACACACATTTTTATTTATTACCACTACTTGTCACAATTCATCTTCTAAATTGGCAGATAATTAATTACACGTAAAGAAATGTCAATTCCTCAGTCACTCGTTTCACACACCTCGCTGGGCCGCACTTCCGGCGCAACTCTCGCCGCAGCACCCCTCGTAGGTCTCCGCCGCGGGACTCCATCGCCGCACTCCGCCGCCGCCGTCACACTCTTCGCCGGGATCCCACACGACGACTCGCTCGCCACTTCACTCGGGACTCCGCCGCGCCCGCGACTCTATCGCCCGGAAACTCCCGACTCCACTGAACTCTCACTCCCTGCCCTGGAACCTTCGTCCAAGGACTTCGCCACTCTGCCGCACCCGCGGCTCTATCGCCCGGAAACTCCGCCGCAGGAGAACTCCCCACTGAACTCCTCTGACTGACTCGAAGATCGGCCCAACCTCATTATATAGCCCTTGGGTTCCCGTCCAGAACAATCGGGAATGTCTCCGAGATATCGCGCGACCTTCGCCGTCGAAATGCCCAGAAACGCGTCGTGAGTCCTCGAAGGACGCGGCGGCTGCTCAAAGAACGCCGATAAACGTGTCTGAGTCCTTTTATTCCGCAGTGCGGCCTCTTTTAAGTAACCCGATCTGAGGCAGGTGCGCGCTGCGACGGTCAGGATGTTGCGAGATAGTATGACACGAGATACCAGGGAGAGGATGCAGGTGGAAGGGGGCGCAGACAGGCCGAACGAGCGCGGCGACGCCAGCACTGCAGCCAAGCGCGATCGTAACAGTATGCTCTCGCACTACGTACAATGATGTCTAATCATGTCATTGAGAGCAATATCAGTCTTAAGTGTTTTAACGTAAATAATTAGAATTTTAACAGTTGTGTCTTAATCGAGTTTCCAAGTCAGAAAACTTGATTACTATTATTTTGTTACAAAGAGAAACAGCAGATTGGCTTGTAGAATATTTCATTAATGTGTGTAAATATTCTGGCTCGAGCAGTAAAGAATGGTTTATTTTTGCTGTAACGTAATTTGTTTTGAACCCGCCGGGGTCGCGTGGTAGTTGACGAGGCGTAAGCCCAGTGTTTTGTTAAGGCGGTCTCACTAAAATAAGGGTAGGGGCAGGCATTTTTCGCGAAAAGATCTGAATGCGTATTAGACTGCAACAAGGTGTATGCGTACCTGTGGTTTCTTCCTTGTGATTGGCGGCCGTCTGCGAGAGAAGTCGTTGCCTTATTTGACCGAGCCACTAAGGACGCGTTTGCTCCCGCACTGAATCACTGTGATTGGTGTTGTAACAATCGATATGTACCTGGGAGAAACTCACACAATCACGAAACACAGACGATGTTATAGTGTTTTAACTTTCATCTAGCCTCAAAAACTTTTCGCGAAATCTGCATGCCCCTAAATAAGGGCTCTGCTAATCATTTGTTCTGTTTGTTTGTTCGCAGTTACTTTCGACTTCTGCTAGGAGCCAAGGCTCTGAAATCATATGTACCTACTTCGTTATAATATTCTGTATTTAACCTGATGTCATTGATAGGGGTACGGACTTTTCGCGGATTCGTTTGGCGTCAGGGTAAAATTCTAAATATTATGTTTGCTCTTTCTTAATCGGCACGTTCTGATTCGCTTACTTCCCTGCAAGCCTTACATCATTGGCTCACGGTCACAGATGGGTGTGTCCAAATAACAGCGGTCCAATCATTAACACAGTTATAGAGTATAGAGACATGCATTCTAGCTTGCGACCAAATGAATCCGCGAAAAGTCCGTATTACTAGTCATTGATAGAGACCGGAAAAATTCGCGGTTTCAATGACCTCTAGGATAGACTCCATGATACCATTGAATATATATAACTTATAGAAGTCGCGAGGGGATAGGATTTATTATTCCAATTTTCGGATCCAAAACTGAGGTAGTTGTTAGCTCCGCCGCTAGACAGCTCTTCTTTCCACAAGAGGGTACTCGTAGTTACCAGCTTCCACGCCAGAGCGCTGTAGCGTCGCTTTTTTCAAGGTCGTGCGCGTAATTCTCTGTTTCACTCTATCGAGAGGCGGTGCCTTTTGTTGAAATCCGAGCGCTTAGATACCGGCGGGCGCAACTGAATTGGAGGAGTACGGCCACAGAAAAAAAAAAAAAAAAAACAGTGCGGTTAAAAGATGCCAACATAAAAAATTAAGTTTTAATAATAAGAAAACTACAGAAATTTCTTAAAGCGTATCAGATTGGAATGTACAGTATAGTGTACATTCCCACTGACATTCGTAGTTCAGAATTTATAAAATGTTGTGTTAACGGAGTGGCGCATTGAGTAAAATGGCAAAACATAATTTGGAATAATTCTTGACAACGTTGAATGATTTTGGTAGCTATGAAACAACTATGGCTGCGATGACTGTTCAAACGCGTGCACGTGTTGTTTTTAGTAACTGAAACTAATGGTATGATGTCATACTTTGTGGCTATGCAGTTTATAATTTTTTTTTAACATAAGATGAAGCATTTTTACATAATGTTTTGGTTGTTTCGTAATTCAAAATAAATAATCTTAAACGTTATATGGTGAATATTCCCAGTAGCGAATGACCACAAAAAAAAATCAATTTTGCCAACACAGATCTGAAAAGTTAACGATTTACTATGTTAAGTTGCTTATAAATAACGCACATTTCCCGGATCTCCAAAGAAAATAAGAGTGTTTGTTATAGCATTGAGTTCCCACTCTTTATATTCCTTGCTTTGAGGTTAGATACACAAGTTAAGCCCGGGCTACATTCGCAATAGCACGCAAATAGCACAGACGCACAGAAGTTCAACATACACTATTAGATATGAGCTGCCACATTGGCAAATAGCACGCGCACAGAAAAATAGCACAGGATCGGCGCACAGAAAGTTCATTAACTTTTAACTTTTAGGTTATTTTCTGTGCGCGACCATGGTGGTAGCCAATCAGCAAACAGTTTAAGTACTACTCGAGTGGGCTTATAAAAGAACAATTGTCACGAAAGTATTGGTGCTCTTGACTTGAGTAGTTTGTTATTGTTTTCAAACACGCGATAACATAAAAATGGAAGGCACATTTGATAGCTTTTTGATAGCTGTAATAGAAAGTAAAAATATTTTGTATGACAGGGGATCCGCAGGATACAAAAATGAAGAAGCTAAATTAAATGCTTGGAAGTCTGTGTCTGAATGTGTTAAAGAAGCCGGATTTGAAATAAACAGTGATATATATTTTTGAATGCTCATTGTGTTTTGTACGTAAACTTTGAAATATTTAAAATATTTCTGGGTTTAACGAAAACCGTACCATAATAACAACACACGAATCTAAACAAACGTCACGTATGCCAACTTCAGTGACCAAAATTGTGAACGGGAGTTTTACGTTTAAAAAACTTTTTTGAATGCTTCCGGTATTATTTTGTGTTGTGTTGTGCGTGAATGTAGCATCAAGCTCTGTGCTATCTCTGTGCGTGTGTGCTATCTGTGTGCTGTTTGCGTGCTATTGCAAATGTATCCCGGCCTTTATGCTCGTAAAAACGATGTGCAAGTATTTTGAATACAAATATATTTTATTTTAATAACCGAAAGGTAGATATTATTTCCATGAAATATAATACAATTCTTTAAACACAGACAACATATAAGAGCTATTTTTTGTTTATTATTCCATCTGGCGTGATAAATATTATATTTTAAAAACTGTTTGTGGATTTTTAATATAAAATAAATATTTATTTATGACATCAATTTAAGTTGTTCAAAAAATTCACTTTGGTATGAATTAAACCAAATTCATGTTATCCAGGGCACAAAATTAGAAACTACCAAAAAAGATTATTTACATTGCTGTTTTGTGTAAATCTGTGCACGGACTTAGTAAGTGACATATAATTCCTCATTTTAGCAACCCATTTCAACAAAAGAGAAAAATGATTTTATACTAAAAAATTATTATTTTAAACCATTAATTAGCAGGAAACATGTACGAATAATCTATTTAAATTTGCATTTGAACAGTGAATATTATTTTGCAATAATAAATATTTTTATCATCGTATATTACTGATGAAAAGTTTGTATTTCCATCTAATCAGAAGTATTATGACACAGTTAATTAAATTGCTTTACAAGTTTTTATTCACATGAAAATCATTAAAAATTGGTTGGGAAGTTATATAAATATACAAAAACAAATCATTATACATACAATTTTATTATCTTAGTGGATTTAAATTAATGGTGTCCCAGTGACTACTGCGAAGAAAAAAGTCTTGCGAAAGGTTTCCTCGTAATTGAAATTCGTAAAAAAAAAAACTATCTCTCATTTTTGGTGACATTTCTGACAAGTGGTACGATGAAATTTGAGACTGGCAAATGAATGTTGTGAAGCAATAAACAAAATATCACATTCGTGAACTACAAATGCATAATTGTTTTTATTTTATAATAAAAGTGTATCTAATAACCCGTGGCTTTGCTCACGTAATTTCCGGGTATTGCTGATATTCTACCATTTTAAGAAAATATGTATTAAATTTCAAAGATTTTTGAAGAATTATACACAAAGAACTGTCAAGTATAGAACATATTTAATAAATAAAAATATTTTTACGACTTATTTTTAATTGGTTTAGCGTAAGTCTATTTTAACTTTTATTTAAAATTAAGTACCTACCTTATTTTCCATCTCCCGCTTAGTGACTTTGAGAATATATTTTTCCTTGATGAAATCTTAACTCTTTTCCATCTGACAAAGAAGCCAATTAAAAAATAAACTAAGACTCGCGCACTTATTGTATGTTAAGACTGCCATCGTTTTAAATTACTGTAATTTTTTTAGTTATAGTCATGCTTAGTAAAATAACATAATATGCCTTATTACGCATACATTTCAGTATTCATGAAACCAATGCATTTTTATTTGAAATGTAGAGCAGTTACCAAATTTCTTATCTCGCATATTGAACTTTTGGTATGGCTAGTATTACTTAAACTAAATTTTTGAATTTTTACTGATGCACTGTTTTCCCTTTTCTATGTGATTTAGAAAATATAGCAATATACGTAAACCAATTAAACCAAAATCATCCTGAATTTTTATTACCGAAAAAAGTTAATTACAAAAAATTTTAATGTGCATATTTTAATATTGAATTTATATATATCTTGCCAATACTGATTTAGTGGGTTACATTTTTTTTTTTAAATAATATCTACCCCTTTTACTACTTAATAGATAACGTTGAATAAGAGAAGGTTGTTTAAGGTATGTTGATTTTCCTTGCCAATATCTAAAAGTAAATTTGTACAAACGCGAAATATATTTTAAATAAGTATTTTACTTTTAAAATAAAACCATATTTTGAACGTACCACTGACTATTGGCCCAATACAAAGTTTTAATAGCAAATTTTCACTTCACTCGGGTACAGAATCCCATCATTCAGTGATTTCCGTGGCTAGCTTCTTTTGGGATTTCATCATTCTCAAACGACGGTAAGGGAAGCTCCTCTTCAAGGTCGCCTAACGATGCTGATAAGACCTGCCGGGTAATTTGAATCGCTGGTCTGGGATTTTCGAGGGTGGAGGAGGGGGGGGGGGGTGAAGGATGATGTCACGACTGGGCTGGTTAACCTAGTTCTGCCAAATACCGCCAGGGGCGTATACGGCCGATACCCAGCGATGAAAGCGATCGCAGCGGCGGAGCTTGGAACTACAACAATTCTTCTAAGAAACCGGACAGAAAATTTAACCTGGGCTCGCGACTTCTATACATTATATATATTCAATGATGATACTCTATGTACTGGGACCAATTGAACCTGCTCATTGGATACTGACTCGTGACACGCGTCAACTGGGATGCTTGTGATTTGATACATTTTTTGTTGAAGGTTTTTCATTGGCTTAGAGTCCTTTAGATAAACGGTGGTCCAATCTTTGACTCAGCATAAAGATTTACGAGTTTGGAGTCTAGCCTATCGCGAAATGAACCCGCGAATTTTTCCGGTCTCTAGTCATTGAGGGTGTGTGTTTCTGGATGAATAAATGTCTAACACGCAGCACACCTCTGTTTTCCATTTCGTCCCTTGTGCCCCTCGCGTTAGACACGAGAGGTTACAGTCGTCTTGCCGTGGGGGTCACGCAGGCTGGAGACGGGTCAGAGACGTGCCAACTGCGCTCGTGATTGGCGGAGCGTGCCCGGAAGTAAACACAGCTGCGGGCGCGACTCGCCGCCTGCTCCGCACTTGCTCCCGGCCGCCGACGCGAACACGAACATGCACTGTTCCGGAGACACTTCATCGCCGGCCGCCCAGGGCACGTTACGTAACGGAACATTCCGCTATCACTAGAGACCGGAAAAATTCGCGGATTCATTCGGCGATAGGCTAGAAGTCAAATACATATACCTTTTAGATGATTTTGTTATTGGTAGAGACCGGAAAAATTCGCGGTTTCAATGACCTCTAGGATAGAGTCCATGATACTCTATGTACTGGGACCAATTGCACCTGCTCATTGGATACTGACTCGTGACACGCGTCAACTGGGATGCTTGTGATTTGATACGTTTTTTGTTGAAGGTTTTTCATTGGCTTAGAGACCTTCAGGTAAACGGTGGTCCAATCGCTGACTCAGCATAAAGGTGTACGAGTTTGGAGTCTAGCCTATCGCGAAATGAACCCGCGTATTTTTCCGGTCTCTAGTTATTGGCTTACTGTTCATCTGTACGAATCTCAACCAATTATAAACCCTCAACCAAAGAAGGATAGAATCACAGACAAACCAGCTGAGACGACTCACAAGTCAGCAGCCAATGAACTGGCGTTATTTGCCCAAGTGTACAGGGGAATGTGCAGTCTATCCTGAAGGGTATTGAAACCGCGAATTTTTCCGGTCCCTAGCTATCGCGTCTGCCGCTCCTACAATGCACGGAAACGTAACACATACATGGCAACCAATACCATCGCATTTCAAAGTTACGAAATATTAATTAAATTAAAAAAAAATTATATATATATATATAATGCTTCGAGATCATAACACGGGCAGATTTTTTACAAATACAAGAAAAAATTAAAGCCAAAGTAATAACAGAAAACCAGATATTCTTGTACTTGAAACAATTAACAAAAATTCAAATCTCAAACTGAACCTACAATTTCTGCTTTTCACATCAGCAACAAGTACATACATAACATTGTAACTAAATTTATGTATGTCTGGCTGAACTAAAGTGTTGGTCTTAGGCTCTTACCTATAACGTTCATTAAATGCTTTTAGAAGAAAACTACTGAATGTGTCTCGATGTTATGGTTCAAAACTGAATTTTTTATATAAACTGCAATAAAGCAAAAAAATCACCAAATTCTGAATCTGAGATACATCATTATAATCAGCATAAACTGTAAACTCAACTATACTGGTTGGTCTCTTTCATTTACAATGTTTTATTTATGTAATTAGTTGAGACCTGCAAAATTCGCGGATTCATTTCGTGATATGCAATAATTCAAATAATTATACCTTAGCGCTGCTTCTACCACTGGTTCACTGTTAATCTGGATTAATGAGGGCCAATTAGAGACCCTCGCTCAAAGAAGTGTCGAATCACAGACACTCGGTCGAGACGACTCACAAGTTAGCAGCCAATGAACAGGTGGCATTTGCCCGAGTGAGTGGAGTGTAGTAGAGTCTATCCTGGAGGTCATTGAATCCGCGAATTTTGCAGGTCTCTAGTAATTAGTTTTGTTTCAGTAAATTTCTTCACAAAAATGAAATATTTGTGGCTTTTGTGAATAATTATGCAAAAACTATGCAGTCAAGAAAATTTTTAACCATGAAGTGTCTATAAAACTGACCTAAGTTTTTCATGACTACAATGTAATAATGTAAACAGTTACCTACACGCTTCTTTCACTGCGAGAGATGATTCCTGATCGAAACAAGAGTTGGAGAAAGTTCATAATGACCTTGTTCTACCGAGGAAGGCCGCAAGGTCGAACAACGTGCTTACACCAAGAGCTTCTTCGCCTTAGGGGCTGACGGGCGGAGACTTTGGATATTAGCAGTAACTTTCAAAATAGGTACATCTGTTACATTGGGAGTTAGACTTTAGGTTTTAACCATAACTTTCGAACTGTATCGTGTTTAGACATTGGTTATTAGTAGAGACCGGAAAAATTCGCGGTTTCAACTCGCGAAAAGGCTAGAATCCAAATGCGTATAATAATTTTGGGCTACTTCGGTGATTGGAGCACATTTGATTAGAAAGACTCAAGAGCCAATATAAAACCCTCCACAAAAGAAGTATCGAATCACAAGCATCCCAGCTTAATAGATGTCACGAGTCGGTAGTCAATGAGCATGTGTAATTAGCCCGAAAACATAGAGGATCGTGGAATCTATTCCAGTCTCTAGTTATTAGCGTTAAATTGGGTCATGCATATTTCGCGAAAAGATTCCGAGATTAGTTATAAGAAGGGCAAGCATTTGTCGCGAATAAATATGAACGCCTATTAGACTGCAACAAGGTATATGCGCACCAGCGACTTCTTCCTTGTGATTGGCGGCCATCGGCGAGAGAAGTCGTTGCCTTATTTGGCTGAGCCACTCAGGACGAGTTTGCTTCCGCAATGAATTACTGTGATTGGCGTTTTAACAATCGTCATGTACCTGAAAGAAACTCACCCAATCACGAAACACATGCGATGCTACAGTGTTTTAACTTTCAGCTAGTCTCGGAATCTTTTCGCGAAATATGCATGGCCCTAGTTATAAGTTAAAACGCTGTAGCATCGTCTGTGTTTCGTGATTGGGTGAATTTCTTTCAGGCGCATGCCGGTTGTCACAACACCAACCACAGTAATTCAGTGTGGAAGCAAACGCGTCCTGAGTGGCTCGGTCAAAAAGGGCAACGACTTCTCACGCAGACGGCCGCCAATCACGAGGAAGAAACTTCTGGTGCGGGTGCACCTTGTTGCAGTCTAATAGGTAGAGACTGGAAAAATTCGCGCTTTCGATGACCCCTAGGGTATACTCCACAACCCTCTACATACTCAGGAAAATGCCACTTGCTCATTGGCTATTGACTTGTGACACTTATCAACTGGGACGCTTGCGATTCGATACTTTTTTGGTTGAAGGTTTCCCATTGACTAAAAGTCCTTCAGATAACCTAGAAGCCAATCACAGAAGCAATATAAATATACAGTTGTTTGGATTCTAGCATATCGTGAAATGAATCCGCGAATTTTTTCGGTCTCTACTAATAGGCGTCCAGAATTATTCGCAAAAAATGCCTGCCCCTAGCGATAAATTTCGATGTAGGGGAGGACGGGGCAAGTTGACGAGCAGGGCAAGATGACGAATGACTTATTTCCACGTCTGTTACTAGATAGCACCACCTAACAGACACTACTAGCGCTCCACACTGGTGGGTACTAAAGAATCGCACAATGAAGCCGCTGCCATCATTTAGTTGTTTGTTAGATGATGTTCGTACATTTGGTCTGACGTATTGTAATTTTCAAGAACTTCTAAGTAATATCTCATGGACAAACAGGTAAGATATTTGGTTATTCAATGCCACTCATTATTACCTTAGACAATATACTTTTCTTAACCACTATATATTGTTAACCTTTTATTTTTTTTCCTAGCGAAAAAATCCAATACTAATAACGTTGCTGATCGGGGCAAGTTGACTGGGGCAAGATGACGACTCGTCATCTTGCCCCAAGTGCTTTTTACAGTTGTGTCTTAATTGTCCATGCCATACAGGCTTTCATTAAACAAAAATTCTAATTAAAAAGTATTTAGCCTACCTAATTGTATTTTTTTTCTAGAAAATGCCTATTCATGGTGGAAGATTTTGAGAAGTTTTCATTGAAGAGCAGCTAGAAGATTTAAGGAACTACTCGACAGCAACGGATAACATGTTTTTTGGGATGACAAAGCAGCAATGTAGAAGACTTGTGTTTTACTTTGCAGAATATAGTGGAATTTCGCATCCGTTCAATGTGGAGACCAGGATGGCAGGTGAGGATTGGTTGGCTAGTTTTCTGAAAAAATGTTTCAGTTTTCGTAGACCAGAGGAAACATCCATTGCTAGAGCAATGGGCTTTAACAAGCCAAATGTTGACAAGTTTTTCTTAATTTTGAAAGAAATGCGGGAAAAACATAGATTTCCAGCTTCTGCCATTTACAATGCAGATGAATCTGCACTTTCCACTGTACCTAATAGGCTACCAAAGGTTATTTCACCCACAGGAAGTAATAGAGTTTCCAAGATCGTTTTGGCAGAGAGAGGAAGAAATGTTACTATTATTTGTTGCATTAATGCTTGCGGATATTACCTGCCCCCTTTTTTGGTTTTCGCAAGAACTCGGATGCGACCTGAACTTGTGGAAAGAGCCCCTCCGGGAACCGTTGGGCATTGCAGTGATAATAGTTGGAGCAATGGAGAAATATTTGTGTTGTTTTTGAAACATTTCAAACTACATGTCAAAGCAACCAGTGAATTTCATGTGCTGTTGTTTGTTGACAACCATAAACCACACGTAACACTGGAGGCTATAAACTTTTGCCGGGAAAATCACATCGTTATGGTCGGATTCCCACCCCACACTACCCATCGTCTTCAACTGCTGGATGTTTCCTTTTTTGGGCCATTAAAAACCTATTACAGTCAAGCTTGTGACAACTTTATGGTCACTTATCCAGGGCAAGCCATAACTGACAAAAAAATTGGTGAGCTACTGAGCACTGCTTATTTAAAAGCAGCTACAGTCGGTAATGCAGTCAATGGGTTCCGAGAATATGGAATCGAGCCTTATGATCCCCTTGTGTCTGCTGAGCATGATTTAGCTGCAGCGAACCCCACCGATCATGATCTTGCGATGGAAAAAGCAGTTAATGAACATCAGGCAGAGAAAACTGAAGAACCAGGACCTTCAAGAAATGCTACTTCCATTGAGCCAGGACCTTCAAGAAATTATACTCCCGTTGAGCCAGGACTTTAAAGAAATGCTACTCTCTTTAAGATAGGGCCTATAAGAAATGCTACTCCTGTTGAGCCAAAACTGTGCCGAAGTGTTTTCGATTTCAAACCATTGCCTAAAGAAAGACCATATGTGAGAAAAAGGATAAGTCATAAGCAATGTGCAAGTGTCATCACAAGCTCACCCATGAAAACGATGCTGGTTCAGAGAAAATCTCAGAGGATAGAACAAGAATGTTTGAAGCAACAAAGACATGAGTCTCGAGATGCCAAAAAAGGAACTGTTACTAAGAAACTGAAGTTCGATTCTCGAGAAAAATCCAAGAAGCTCCAACTTTCGCCAGGCATTACTTCAGCTCAAATATCCGAAGTGCAGTGTCCTGTGTGTGATGAGATTTATGTCGACCCTCCATCAGAAGAATGGATCGAGTTTTGCAAATGCCACGCATGGTGGAACGAGGACTGCTCGAACTTTGAAGGAGGAACATTTGTTTGCGATTATTGTTTATAAAAACACCAACTCTGAATTAGTTATGTAAGTTAACTATTAATTGTAATTTTCAACAAACCAAGCCTTTAATAACATGCCATATATGTAAAAAAGCATGTAACAATGTTAAATTAGTTAGTTTACAGTAGTTTGCATTCTAAGAATAAATATGTTTAAACTTGTGTCAAAAATGTCATCTTACCCCGTAGTCGAAGTCATCTTGCCCTGGTAACGGGGCAAGATGAAACATTTGCATCATATTTTTAAAAGGGCAGAATTTTTGAGATAATATAGAAATATAGATTTTTCCACGTAGTTACACCAAGACAAAAGACTATTCTAATCGTGTATGGAAAGAAGGAAATCGTATTTCCAAAATTAAAATTATAAACAATGGCGAACTCTTAACATCGCCAACTTGCCACGTCCTCCCCTATATCTGAGACATTAGAGTTGGGCATAAATTTATTTTAAAAAAAAATTGAACAATAATAATGTTCGCAGGCTTTCACGGCCATTGTAGGAAGTAACTTGGCTTCTGGGTTGTAGCCGTGTCCTTGCTCCCTGATGATGGCGACTGCAATGCCGACCGAAACGTTGGTGAATTATTTTCCAAGGACACGGCTACAACCCAGAAGCCAGGCTACTTCAAAACTTTGAAAAATAGTTTGTGAGGATTAGTTACCAATTATTTTCTAACTACAGTTCCTAGCTCGTTTTTCCCCCCACATCAGATGCTCCGTCTTGACACCTTGGATACTCGGATACAGCACCTTGCTATTGTGGTACATCACACTGTTGGTCTCGAAATGTTTTAGTGAAGAATAAAAAATTTTGTCTGTAAAGTCGGTTTACGGACGATAGTTTAACGTGACGTCATAACAAAACATTGATGAAATGATTGCATAGTTTTATGAATAAAATTGAATCATTTTTATTGAATTATCACTATTTTGTATGGATACATAGAAGGAGTGAAATGAAATCTACAATTTAACTGATAAATTTACTTTTATTTGCACTCATTAATTCAAATATGTTTATTACTTTAACGAAGAGATTATTTTAACTATAACTTTTATACACGTTTGCTATTTAACTTCTTCCAATCTGTGTTATTCTGTTAAGGATAGGACGATGATAGGGAAAGTAGGAAACGATTGGGAGTGTTTCAAGTTTAATGTGCCTCGAAAAACTCAAATCGATGGTTGTTCCAATCGAGTGGAAGAGAGATAGATGCGGCGCAAGCGTACAATGAGCGTAACGGGACAATGTGCGTAACGGGACACTTTTTCGTGCGTGCAGCCGACGTACATCGATTTATTAGACGTTGTCACGTCAAAAATACATTCGCCAACTTACTGGCCGTCGTGGAGTGCCAAGCCCCAGCCCTGCAAGAATGCGATGACGAGTGGACAGTGGCTTTAAGGTTCAGTCTCGCACGCCATGTTGAATGTTTCATTTCCTCGTCTTTACTGTTAGCTAAAGGCTCAAACGGAAAATTTTACGGCGATACTTAGCTTGCATTTGTTGTTCTGCAACAAATATTGTCAACATATGTTCACAAAGTGTCGTCAATGACGGGGGCATAAACGGTATATATACTTTTCCTCTCCTCTCCTCTCCTCTCTCTCTCTCTCTCTCTCTCTCTCTCTCTCCCCCCCCCCCCCCCCCCGAAAATATGATTTTTTTTTGCAAAATATCAGTGGTCAGATAATTACTGTGCAAGAAGTCACGTAGAATACAGCTACTACTGTAGGCATATATATATATATATATATATATATATATATATATATATATCAGTGTGTTAGTGTTAATTGAAAATAAGTTTTTTTTTAAATTCACATGTTCAAAATGTATGACTTTTTCAATTTATTTATATGTCACTGAGTGTAATATAAAGGGTGTAAAAAAGTCGCGAAAAATTTCCATAATTATTGTTACGAGGCTGCCATAGACGAAGGCCGGTCATCAAGTCGAGGGGCTTCGATGACGCGAGCGGGTGAAGTGAAGAGGGTGAGCGAACCCCTTGGCGAGTGATAGCGGGCGACGAGAGAGAGGAAAGAGTGAGTATTGCGAGGCAGTGTGCTGTGACCGAGATGTGAGGTGATACACGGGCAGTAAAAACAGTCCCTGGTCCAACCGAGCTCCAGTGGGTAAGGTAAATAATGGTCCCATTAAGATTATTATAATTAATTATAATAATGTGTGAATAATAGGTAATAAATAATTTTTATTAATTAATACACGATGTCCTTTACGGACCTGAAGTTCCCACAGGAACAATATTTATATTGGAAGAATTTCAGTTTCATACCTAAAGTAAAAGTAATCAGAAAAATGAAAACTGGTATCACGAGGAGCGTCCAGACACACACACACGCACACGCACACACACACACAGTATCCACAGCTTCGTTTCAAAACCTCACTATTTGTAAACTGCTCAAAGATATCCGAGCGGTGTCTGTTCACGAAAAAAAAACATTAAATAATTATATACGTCGAGTACGGAAGAGTAGTTATGTTTCCGTCTTTTTTTTTTTTTTCCTTTCCCCCAGCTGTAATTGTAGAAGAGTGAAAATGGTTGAAGCGTGTGTTTTCAAAATTATTGTTTTTTTTTGTTGTTGTTTTTTTTTTTGGGGGGGGGGGGGGGGGGGGAGGAGACAGCCGGTTAGAGATTGTTGAAAGCACTCTAGGGACGTGTACTTATATGAACCTTTGTCTTCGTTTCTCCGGCGTGTAACGTGTGTACGGTGAGCCCGCAGAGCGTCGCACGCCGCGACAAGACACGCCCCGACAGATGCGGGCGGACCAATCAGGAAGAACCCCCGGGCGTCTTCTCGCGGTCGGCAGATGGAGTGAAGTGAGTGATATCACTCTCCCTCCCCCCCCCCTCCCCCATCAACGTGCGGGCGGCGGCAGTGAAGTGTTTACGGGACCTCGCGGCCGCTCTGCAGGGGCGGGGGTGGGGGCGGAGTAAAAAAAAAATAATAACACGTCATGTCCGGCGGCTAACAAGAAATTAGAAACGAGTCTAGCTTTTTTTTTTTTTTTTTTTTTTTTACGTAATGCAAGGACGGGCGTTGAATGTCGTGGTGTGATAAATGCGTCTTCAAGCTCAACTGAGAAACATGGCGACGATTCTGTAATAGATTTTTACAAGGAAGCACGGGGCCGTATTTAAGGGAGGGAAAAACGGAGGAGGTGGAAGATAACAGGTTGGCTGTTCGTTATTCTTTTTGATATTGAGTATTAAAACATGGCCGTGAAGCACTATTTATTTATTTATTTCTTGGTTATTACGAAATGTATAAATTTTTACGTTTGTCAAAATACCGCATGTAATTTAAAGTGACTAGATGCACTCACATACAAGCTTGCTTTCGTGAGTGCTAAACTGCCTAGTTAATTAAGTGAACATTGTTAACAAAGTGTAAAAAAAAAAAGGAAATCAATATTATTATTATAAATGGGTCATCCATGTTAAGCATTCATCGTCTATGGTTTTCCGCAAACAAGGCTCAAGAAAATGTAGTTAAAAATAAATGTAACTAATCCTCCTAAACAAAGTTCCAAATTATTATTTTTTAAATAAATTGTTATTCTTTATGTTATTGTTCATTTTTTGTGGCGCCATGGAAAAGGTTGATTTCCGACGCTATCTTGGTTTCAACAGTTTTTTTTTACCACAACAGTTTTTTTCCGATTGATTTTTCCTTCCATTTATCCTTGTTAAAGCCAGGGGGTAGCCACGTTTGCATGATTACATGTTGCGTCATGTTAGTTAGATGCCCGAAATATTGGCAGGAAGTGTACCGTTTGCATCATAGAAACAGTTTTAAATAACTCATGTTTTTGAAGTTATACTTCTAATACGACTTCCAACAAGGTTGCGTTAAATGTTTAACGCTACCATGGAGAATAACGCTACCATGGAGAATTATTTGCATGCAATTAAAAGCTATTTTTAATGATGCCAAAGAAGTATAACTACTCACGCATATAGCCTACCTAAGTACGCGCACCCATTTTTTTTATCGTGAAAAGTGACTTTTTTAAAACGTTCAAGATTCAGATTCATACTTGACTAGACATCATCGGAAGTTATCAAAACACAATTTCCGCAATGTTTGGGGCGGAACAGTATGACGATGGCAATTATAACAAGACTTCCGACAAAGGTACAATACATAATTTAACGGAATGCCCGAAGTTCATAATGACTGGCTGGTACAAATAGTTTCCCATGTGAAGTCATTGGCTTTTCGTATTGAATCATTACATTTTTTTTGGGAAGGACTACACTATTATTAATAATAATAATGCAAACAAAACTATATATGTGTGTGTAGGTGTGTGTGTGTGTGTGTGTGTGTGTGTGTGTGTACAGTCTTTGTAAATCTATGTGTGATAAAATTTTCAGAATTGAAGCTCAAGAAATTGTTATGGCACGGAAAGTTTTGAAACCTATATGTAGGGCCATGCATATTTCGCGAAAAGATTCCAAAACTAGTTATAAGTTAAAACAATATAGCACCATCTGTGTTTCGTGATAGGGTGAATTTCTTTCAGGTACTTGTCGATTGATACAACACCAATCAGAGTAATTCAGTGCGAAAGCAAACGCGTCCTGAGTGGCTCGGTCGAACAAGGCAACGACTTCTTTCGCAGACGGCCGCCAATCACAAGGGAGAAACCGCTGGTGCGGGTACCTATACTTTGTTGCAGTCTAATAGGCGTTCAGATTTATCCGCGAAAAATGCCTGCCTCTACCTATATGGCGTTTCCCTCTTGATTCTTCGGGCGCTGATTCGAACGTTCTCGAGTAACATCGCTTGCATACGCGTCGATCTCGTCTTTCACCGGGGGAGACAACGACGCAAACATGCGCACAACCCCCTTCGACATAATTTGAATAATCTGTTTAAGGAGAGGGGGAGAAAGGGATGAAACGGGAAACCCTCCTTCAGCAAAAGCCCATTAGCTGCGCTGGATGCCCGCCGACGATATGCCCTCCGGTAATGGACTCGTTGTTCAAGCGTCTGTTAATGGCCTCTGCAAGGGCGCCACAGACCGGGCGAACTTGTCGTCGACTACGTTGTAAGATACCAGCAACAATGTTCCAGTAAACTGTTGTGCTTGTCACATTTCTCAATTTAGCAGCGTGGTCGTCGATGCACCATGTCGTCGATGCACCATAAAGCACTATTTTCTGTACAGCACAGAAAACATTCTTCTTAACGGCTTTTGTGTTTGAACTAATAGTACTTTAAGGAGGACCAGGTCTCTCCATCTTGCAATTCAAAATATTTTGATACCACTTGCAGTAAAGCTTCTGTGCTAAATGCAAAGGACTTAGCTTTGGCTATTTCTTGGAGTCACCACTAGGGAACTGGCGTGGTTATCATGGCAATTGTCGTCGCCCGCCTGAAATAATAAGTTATTTTCCTCGCAGCGCTAACAGACTGGAGTCTGTTAGTAAATATGTGCTTGCAACGAGGTAAAGAACGTCTAGGAGATATGATTTATGCCTTCACATGCCAAAAAAATTGAGATAATTAGTTCAATATTAGAATCATAGCAAAAGATGGAAAAATTCAAGACGTACGCTTATACAAAAATTCACGATTACTCGTATCCACCGTTCCTCTAATCTGAACCTCGAATTCGATTCTCAAAAGACTGCCTCCAATCCTATTCTAGAGATCAAGAGTCACGAATAAAATACCACATCAGCGAAAACACAAATACTTAAGTCTTGAAGAAAATATTCAACCAATATATATATATATATATATGTATATATATATGTATATATATATATATATTTAAGTAAAAAGGCATACATACATATTTAGGATGCAAACAATTCCTTTTTGTGACAACGTTCCCAACAGTAACAAAGGAACAAACATTCCCAGAGTACTCTAGCTATTGGCAGATACAAACTTCTTCGATAGCTCCTGTAGAGATAAATAACGTAGTCCTTACCAACTCCACAGGTGCTAGAGTTTTGATTTCTGAATTTTCCTTCCGCAAATATTTTTCTTCAAGTCTTTTTCCTCGGAAAGGTTTTTAAACTGTATTTTGAGAAGAGTTAAAATGGCTACAACGCATGTTTTCAGAGTAATTTTTAGGCGTAAAACAACCGGTACAGATTCTTGAAATACTTTCATTACATCTTTATCTTCATTTCTCTGCCATATAATAACAGGGTCATCGCTAAAATTTCACAGTTATCCTGTGACGACGAGAAGACTGCGCGCAGTTCAGAGCTTTGCGCTTAGGCAGGCTCCTTAGCCAGCAAATCACTCGAACCGGTATATTGTGTTCGGACACAACTGGACGAAACGCGCATGCGCACAGGACGTCTAAGTGTAACTGAGGCGCGCTCCGAGCTGTAGGCTGCGTGACCCGTACTATACTATACCCGGTGCTGTTCTGGCCTCGCAGCGTCGTTTGTTGGAAACTATTTATCTTGGAGTGAAATCACGTTTCGGTCCTCTTCAATTTATATCACCTTTCACTATCTCCAATACATATATATTTTTTTAACAATTTTGACATTTTTGTTGTTAAGGAATGCGGCCTAAAATTAAACGTTTACTTAAATTATGATTGATTATATAAAGGTCAAAACTTGATGCAAGCTTTTGAACATATGCCATTGCTAAGCACATGTATGTCTGTAGAAGAAAACTAAAAAAAATGGCCAAAAGACAAAAACATAAATTAAGCAAAAAAACTGCTGTTGCCAACAGGATATAAACACCACAAATATTCCATAACAGGAACATGGTCAACAAACAAAGAAAAACAAAGAAAAATGGACTAAGAGAACGAAAAAAAACCCACAAATGATGACAGCACAAAAATATTGAACCCAAAAAAATTCAGCATAACAGTTGAAACTAGACAGAAACACGACAAAACGAAAAGACGAAACAAACACAATAGTTTTCCAAAACAGAAGAGAACGAAAAAACCCCCACAAATGATGACAGCACAAAAATATTAAACAAAAAAAATCAGCACAACAGTTGAAAAGAGACAAAAACACGACAAAACGAAAAGACGAAACAAACACAATAGTTTTCCAAAACAGAAACAAGCGACGTTTGGGGAACTATATGCTCCCGTCCTCAGGCAGAGACGCACATGGTACGAAAACACAGGTGCGACTGATA
Organism: Bacillus rossius redtenbacheri; assembly: GCF_032445375.1. Taxonomy (NCBI): domain Eukaryota; kingdom Metazoa; phylum Arthropoda; class Insecta; order Phasmatodea; family Bacillidae; genus Bacillus; species Bacillus rossius. The sequence goes on along the minus strand of NC_086343.1, from coordinate 28,727,783 downwards.
ATATAAAGATAATATAAAGATAAGATAATAAAAAGGTCAAAATCGTTTCAAAATACGTTAGGAATAAAAATATTAGTCAGTAATCCATGTACGCGAGCATTCGCTTTGAAAATGAAGCAGATCATAAAGACTAAATGCAAAGAGCAAATTATATTTAAAAACATTGTTTGTAATAAGTTATGAGCATGATACCTCCCTTCCATGTGATCACCATTATTATCGGCCGGTGTCGCTACGCCGTCTTTGTCAATGGAATTTAGTGGCTATCACCCGGGAAAATGTATGTTGAAGTGAGTGACCTTGTGACAAGATAAGTTATAGTGCAAAGTGCATCTGTGGATATATATATATATATATACACTTACAAACACATAGTGGGTTTTCTTGAAGTAAACAACAGGAAATCATGTCTATATATGAATGCAATTAAAATTAAAATACACCGCCAAAAGAAAATTTTCTTGGATGGCGGTTTTGAAGTTTAATGTTTCTTTAAATCATTTGAATTCCACGAAGACATTTCTTTGTAACTCTACACTTTTTCTTTTACAAGAAAATACAGTTTAAATTTGGTCTATCTACCATAAAACTAAATTAATGAAGGATTTCAAATGTATATTATATATATATATATATATATATGGGACATTGGTTGAATTTTAAAAACCTAGCTGATGTATATATATTTTTTTAAAGTAAAAATTTGAAGTCAGTAGTAAGAGGCTTTAAAGCATAACTACTGAAACGTTCAAACAAATATTATTTGCTGTACCGGTTGCCTACACGGGAGGAAACGAGCTAGCGTCATAACAGGGTAAATGGTTTTGGACATGGTCATACGTACGTAGTGGACCCTGAAGCCATTGGCCCAAGGCCTTTGGCAAAGAACCGCCCCATGACCTGCCCGGGATTCCCAGAGAACCTTTGAAAACCCGACACTGCGCCATCTACAACTGGATTAACACACAGAGAAAATTTTGTGGATCCAGCAAACGACAAAATTAAACTCCGGACACAACTTGTTTATTTTTGGCAACGTCTTAAATCGGGTAGCATTTTTGACGTGACAACGTCTAATAAATCGATTAACGCCGGCTGCACGCACGAAAAAGTGTCCTGTTACACACATTGTTCCGTTACGCTGTGTCCCGTTATGCACATTGTTCCGTTACGATGTGTCCCGTTACGCTCATTGTACGCTTGCGCCGCATCTATCTCTCTTCCACCCGACTGTTTATAAAGTGAAGTGAAAAGTTAATGTGGTTTTCATTGCTTATTACAGCAACAATTTCGGCAATAAAGGTTAATTAATCTTGCATTTTAAAAATCTGATTACTAGTATAATTTCAAGTATTTATTCTTTTATTATTAAAATTAAAATGATTCAAATTTATTCATAAAAGTATGCAATCATTTTATCAATGTTTTGTTATGACGTTGTCACGTTAAACTGTCGTCCGTAAACCGACTTTACACACAACCAATTTTTTTTAATTTTTTCGACTGGCCCTGAGGCGAAGCGGTGGTCAAGAGCTTCGGACCGACAACGAAACCAAAAGAGCAACTGGTCGGTGGCGTCACGTGAGGACGATTCGAACACATCCAGCCAATGAGCGAGCGAGAAAAACAAGAGCACCATCAACTCCAGCCTGGAGGTCACTGAATCCGCGAGAATTCCTGGCACTGGCGCGGATTCCGAGGGGGGAGGGGGCAATCCCCCCTGTAATTAAGAAAGCCCCCTCACTGATGGGGGGGGGGGGGGGGTACACCCGCTTTTGCTTGCAATGTAGTAATTGTGAGACGGGGTTGATGAACGTAAACGTTAATTCTAATGTCTGTGTATGTTAAAGTTGTCTGCTTACTACAAGCATGCAGGCCAAAAGATGGGCATTATACAGCACACAAGCACCCTATCCAGTGGTGACTTAGGTCGGTTAACCACACGCGCACAAATATCGAGTCACGTGCTCTCTCTCTCTCCCCCCCCCCCCCTCAACCCTCCACCACAGATACCAACAGATTGGCGTCCCTGCATCATCCCTGATCTACACCAGGGTGGCTAGCAAACCTGTAGTAAAAAATTGGTTGTCTGTAAAGTCGGTTTACGGACGATAGTTTAACGTGACAACGTCATAACAAAACATTGATGAAATGATTGCATACTTTTATGAATAAAATTGAATCATTTTTATTGAATTATCACTATTTTGTATGGATACAAAAAAGGAGCGAAATGAAATCTACAATTTAATTGATAAATTTACTTTTATTTGCACTCATTAATTCAAATATGTTTATTACTTTAACGAAGAGATTATTTTAACTATAACTTTTATACATGTTTGCTATTTAACTTCTTCCAATCTGTGTTATTCTGTTAAGGATAGGACGATGATAGGAAAAGTAGGAAACGAATGGGAGTGTTTCAAGTTTAATGTGCCTCGAAAAAGTCAAATCGATGGTTGTTCCAATCGAGTGGAAGATAAATAGATGCGGCGCAAGCGTACAATGAACGTAACGGGACAAAGCGTAACGGTAAAATGTGCATAACAGGACAATGAATCATCCTTTTTCGTGCGCGCAGCCGGCGTTCATCGATGTATTAGATGTTGTCACGTCAAAAATTCCTTCCAGGCAAGCTAAATTTTTTTTTCCCCGACCACTGAAATTAGTAGGTCGCCAATAATATTATATAAAAAATATATATTCTAACATGAAATCGTGAATCGTAGGCGTTACCACACTTCACTGTCGCGCAACAGGCAACAATCGATTCTTTTATCGAACTACTGTCGATAGCACTGAAGCCAATGTGTAGTGGTAATATACTCACGAGCAAAACGTAATGTGAGGAAAACGTTTTGTAACAGATGCAGGTTGGTTAGGGGGAATAAAGAATGTGTACTTTGAACCGGTACAAAAAAAGAATGTCTTGTATAACGTTTATTTTCCAGTAACTTTATCATTAAAAAGATTCCGTGAATAATTTATTTAAATAATTCCCTGACTTTTCCTTGTTATCAAGGTTCGTACCATCTCGTGCAACTTAATTAAGGACTTTTTAAAGACCCCTTTACTTCATCGTCTTCACCACTATCAAGAGGTAGATAGAAAACCATTAGTAAAATCACAAAATACCTCAATAAAATAAAAACGTCGAATAGTTAACGCAAAAAGAAATTATATTTCCTTTGTTAGGTCAATTCTTACAGTTACGCCCCTGTTATCCATAATTATCTCAAAGACCCAAATCTAACCCAACAAGCATAGTACATTTATATTACACGACAAGTTCGAAGTAAGACAGTAAAACACACGCTTTCAGTTTACAAGCAAGATGCAAATCACAAAAAAAAAAAAAATTGTTTTAAAAATTAAAAATATTTTTATTCGTAGAACCTAATCTCGTAGCCCGAAATTCGCCAACTGCACTGCGCATGCGCTAAGTGTTGCTTCTGCCCAGTCGGAAAAAAAAGAACGTTAAAATGCCCGGCATTTATTCATTACTTGCATTCTATCAGTAGGGCCATGCAGATTTCGCGAAAAGATTCCGATTTTAGTTATAAGTTAAAGCACTGTAGCATCCCTGTGTTTCGTGATTGGGTGAATTTCTTTCAGGCCCATGTCGATTGTTACAACACCAATCACAGTAATTCATTGCAGAAGCAAACGCATCCTGAGTGGCTCGGTCAAAAAAAGAAACGACTTCTCTCGCAGACGGCCGCCAATCACAAGGAAGAAACCTCTGGTGCGGGTATACCTTGTTGCAATCTAATAGGCGTTCAGATTTATTCGCGAGAATTGCCTGCCCCTAACTATCAGTCTTTATTAAAGGAGTTGTTGGTGATTCTTGGTGAAATTTAAGGACTTTAAAGGGGCTTTTGCTCGATTAAAAGACAATTTCAGGACTTTTTAAGGATATGAAGGAGGCGTACGAACCCTGGTTGTCAGCCAGGCCGAATACTCGGGCGATGTTCTGACACCTACCTGCCTCCGGGGCTTTGAATATATATACTTTATAGAAGTCGCGAGTGGATAGGATTTACTCTACGTTTTCCAGAAGCGTATGATGAGCAGCTTGGGAACTTCACCGCTGCAGTGCGCTGCCGTAACGCCCTGTATCGTCTTAGTTGTTATTTACACGTTAGAGCGCAGCGCTGTCGCCCGCTGTCATTCCCCGCACCCCTCATCCATCATTCACTGCAGCTCAACGTCGTTCAACGGGAGGGGGAAGGGGTGTTTGAAGAGTTCGACACTTATCCGCTAGGGACCACTACAAGTCGATGCCTAGAGATGGTGGCGATTGCGGCGGTGAATTAACCAACTACCTCAAAACCGTATTAGAAATTTTAACCTGGGCTGGCGACTTCTATACAGTATATATATTCAAAGCTCCGGGGCGATCTGCGAGTGTGTGTCCGAGGATAGCGCGGGTGAACATGAGTAGGGCCACGCGTACTTCGCTAAAAGATTCCGAGACTAGCTGAAAGTTAAAACACTGTAGCGTCGTCTGTGTTTCGTGATTGGGCAAGTTTATTCCAAGTAGATCTATACTGTCAGCAACACCAATCACAGCAATTCGGTGGGGAAGCAAACGCGTCTTGAACTACTTCTTTCTCAGACGGGCGCAAATCAAACGGAAGAAACCGCTGCGCTGGTGCGGGTATGCCTTGTTGCATTCTAACAGGCGTTCATATTTTTGCGCGAAAAAAATGCCTGCCCCTACTCATAAGCCGTGTAGAAATTATTTCTTTATTTTTGTAATTCGTGTAATTTAAGGGCTAAAATTGAATCTTAAAACACGACACCTGCCTTAAATTTATTGTTCTCTCACAATTATTTTCAACAGATATTCACCAAGCTTAATATCCACGTGAATCTGAATTCAACCGACATACTTTGAGTACAGGTTCATCACGACAAAATAAGTTGAAAACCTCTATAGCTCAGGCTGGTATACGTCTTTGAAGTGGGGCTGAAAACATTTTTATTGCAAACAATAAGTAGGGACCGGAAAAATTCGCGGTTTCAATAGCCTTTAGGATAGACTGCACATTCCCCTGTACACTTGGGAAAATAACGCCAGTTCATTGGCTGCTGACTTGTTGGTTTACCTGTGAGTCGATCCTTCTTTGGTTGAGGGTTTATAATTGATTGAGATTCGTACAGATGAACAGTAAGCCAATAAGAAAATCATCTAAAAGTTATATGCATTTGACTTCTAGCCTATCGCCGAATGAATCCGCGAATTTTACAGGTCTCTAACAATAAGAAAGTATTTAAGATAACACTGAGCGTTTGTATTGTGTTCTACAACCGCCGTGAAATGTATCACTTAAAATTAATTTTTTTTGACCAGTCCAACTGATGGCAGATTATAAGTGCAGTATTAAAAATGTATTTGTAAAAAAAAAAAAATGAATGACACCAACTTAACAATAGAAAAAAAATATTAATTTTTTCTCTCTCAGTATTTTTGTTGTTATATAAATTTATCGTAAAATCAAACCTCCCGTGTTTGTGATTTCTTAATAGGAGTGGGAAATTTTTTATCACCAGATAATAAATTGTATTATTTAACTATTAACTAATAAACAATAACGTAGTGTCACACGATGTCACCGGGTTATTGTAGTCCAGTGTTGGTTTCTGAGTGTTTACGGCAAAGCCCTTGACTATTTGCAGGGCCCTTTTATTTTGTACAAGGGCCTTGCCCGAAAGCTGGGGAATTAGGGGGGAGGGCTGGTATTTAATAGTCTCTTTAGTAAAAGAAAAAGGGGTTTCCGGTCCCCTTTCCGGGAAAATATGAAAAGTAAATATTTCAAAACCATTTAAAGCCGATCTGTGACTTAAATCTCGACAACAAATGTTGATATTCGTGTTAATTTTCGAATAAATTGTTTAAAACATTTTTTATGTAAACACTTCATGTTGGTTTTTCACTGTGTATCAAGAGGAATCACAATAACGGGCAAGAAATACGAAATGTCAACAAGCCAAAATCAGCGGTATTCAAATGTGTGAATGCAGTCAGTTCGTGCCTGATGACGGGAAAAGACACCAGTTTCCCAACTGCCGCACCTGTCTTGTCTTGAGACGTCTACTGTGTTCATCTATGTTGTCCAGAATATAAGTTGAGTTTCAACGGTAAGTTCGCCTGTGCGTCGCTCTGCTGTCGTTGTGTTTTCCAGATTATCTGTTTCTTGCATCATCGTTGGGTTCGTCAGTAAGTAGTTGTGTTGTCTTTATTTCAGGTTCTTGTAACAACTGTATCGTCACTGTCAGCCCTCTATGTTCGTCTGTGCTGTGATTTTTTTTTCCGAGTTATTCCTTCCACGGGAATTCTCTGCGCTGTCTGTGCATTCAAACATCGGCTGCTTTTGGCGTATTCATTTTTCTTGTCTGTACATATTTGTGGTTTCTCTGTGACGTTGAGTGAAAACCAACAATGGAGTCGCACCCCAATGTCCATAAAAAATATTTGTAATCAATCTTTCCCGTTGCAACAATCACTCATTGATGAACAGGGGCTGCTGTTTGCAGACCCCCCACATCATTCTGTGGGCCCCGTTGCTCGAAATCATGACGCCCCCCCCTATTTTTTTTTCTAACAGAGATAAAAAAAAGTTTTTTTTTTCCTTTATGTACATTGTTTTAGTTATATAAATTTTTTAACATGTTCGCAATTAAATTTAAAACACATTAAAACTAGTTTTAAGTCAGTGTTTCGATTGTCAACGTAAATTTATTTTGAATAATGGCAAATAAATGAGTGTAAGTGTTCTGCACTGTCAACATGGTGTCACGTCAATTGGTGGTGGTTTTGTTACTCACAGTTGTAGATTCAGACACGTTCTGTACGCACGGCATATTCCGAATAATATTACTCTGGTGTAATAATTCATCGGTAACTAAATTTAGGCCTTACTGTTTAATTGTTTACTATGATTTATTTAAAATTGTCTACTTTTTTGTTTTAATTTTTTTCTTTCTTCTCTCGCAGGGCCCATGGGCCCCGTTGACATAGCAACGGTAGCACTGGCCAAGTGGGGGCCCTGGCTGTTGGACGTGTCGGCAGGCCCTGGTGACGTACGAGGATCACTCAGATATGAACAAGGGGATGCTGTTGGACGTACGAGGATTCACTCACCGGTGAGGCCGATGACGGCGTCGACGAGCCACCTCCAGCGGAACGCCCTCCGACAGCCGCCCATGGCTCGCTCCGGGGCCGGCGGATCGTCGCCGAACTCCACCGCCTGCGGGTGAACAAGAGGGTGGTGAAGACCTCCCAGTATCACGTGGTGGCCGGCGCGAGGCGGGGCGCGCACTGACAACAAGCAAGCCGCCCGGCGACATCAACCCTCAAAACACGCTCCGCCACTACTTTACCTCCAGGCCCGCAGTGGCGCCGCGCGGCGGCAGCGCGCGCAACTAGCTGCAGCGCCTTGTGCGGAGGCCACGGTGGCTCCTCTATTTTACGAATTTCGTAGTAAAATAAGGGAAAGGGTTCCTAGTTAAAGGAAGCCAGGGGCGTAGCCAGGGAGGGGGGGGGGGGTTAGGGGTTCAAACCCCCCCCCCCCCCTTAGCACCAAATCTTTAATTAATTTCTTATTCATCACTCAAACAAATTTCATATTAAAATTAATAAAAGTTTTTACCATTACAATATTTAAATTTAAGTACCGAAAACTGCTAAAATAGCACAATTTTACACCTTAAAATCCAAATTTTCCCCGGGGAGGACCCCCGGACCCCCCACTTTAATACGGAGGAGCCATGCTTCTTAACCCCCCCCCCCCCCCCCCCACATACACAAATCCTGGCTACGCCACTGAAGGACGCAACACGGTATTTTATAAAAACACGCATTTCGCAAGACGTCACAAATCTTTCTACTTGAAACTATACCTACAAATGTATAAACAATATTATTTGGGCTTCAATTCGTAAAAGAAAAAAATGTTTTGTACGGAAGAATGAAAAATTCTTATAAATTAGATTTAAAACAGGAGCTTACTCATTTCGGGTGACGAAGGGGGAGGGATAGATAATATTTGCTTGCTGTTTGCTTTCAAATACTTTTTGGTGATGGGTATGCTAGATTTTTAACGATGTTTTAGGATTTAGGGGAAAGGAAGGTATGCGGGTGTATCTCCGTCATCCAATCAAAATCATTGGCTTCCTGTGCGGTAGTTTAATAAGTGTAAAAGTGATGCGTTTGGAGAGGAAATGTGATCGTATCCTTCTGTGCTTACAGATTACGTCTGCATATTTAAAATTTTTTCGAAACACTTCACTTAAACATATAAGGTGGAAATGCAAGTCGAATTGCAAGAAGTAGAAAGTTGGCCCATGCTTGTATTGCAGTTTTGTGTCTTGAGTAGTTTATAAACGAATACTTGAAAACGTCGTTATAAAACATTTTGCGTCTTGCTTTTCTTGCGCAGTTTAACAAAGTTTGAGGATTAATTTGCACTAAATACGGCTTTCAATTTCACCATTAAATAATTTTGGGCAGATAGCATCAAAAATATTTTTATCATGTCACTATCAAGGACTAAGCTAGTTCAAAAGTTTCAATTTAATTTTTATTTAAAATTAAAATGATGCATCAACTTATTAGTTTTGTGCATTCCTTAACTGTTAAAAAATATTTGCAATAAACAACATTAATAATCATTGGCTGATAAAACTTTTGTCCTGCGATCGTTTTATCAATAATTAGACATTCATAATAACATTGATAACATTGATATAGTATTTATTCATCGCCATTTTAAATATTCGTCGAGACGGAAACAGAAGCCATTTCCGTCATCGGTGGGCACGTTTCTGATTGGCTGACTCCTTCAAACACCAAACTTATTATATTACCTGTCCTTTATACAAGATATGTTATGTAAACTAAAGCAAACCAAACTGAAGAAAAAAAAATGGCTGCGCTAATGATGGTTTCGTTGTCGTAACCCTCAATAATAATACAACCAACTTTGTTGGAAGATGGTGGAAGCGGAAGTTAAGATACTTTCCGAGGAAGGCAAACGAAACGCGGAATTCGTATAGAAATATATAATTCGCATTATTATTTAGAGAGAGGCTAGAATTTATACCGGTATACACTTCAACTGTGTTCTCAATGAATAGGGACACCTGTATTTCGCGAATACATTTCGTGTCAAGGTATTTCACAAAATACTGTAGCTTTTCTCCTTTGGTTATTAGCTGAGGTCGGTGAGAGGTGTCGTCCCGCTCTTGACGGGGCCAATGAGAATGTGGTCACCGTACTGCTGCACCCTCACAATTTGCCATGACTCTTAGAAAAAGCTACAGTGTTTTGTGAAATACCTTGACATGAAATGAAATCGCGAAATACAGGTGTCCCTATCGATGAACCATGGGTAGCCCTGCCATGCTCCGAAGGACAGCAAACCAATAACATTACAAAAGTCAAAGGACCCAATCACATGCAATTCGGCCGGCAGGTGAAGTGTGGCAGCAGCCAATGGACACTCGACACCGACTTGTTTGTGAACAAGTGAGTGGAGTTCATCCCAGAACTAAAAAATAACGCGAATTTTGCATGTCTATAGGAATTTGTTGCCGGGATGGACTGTACGGCGGTATAAATCATTAGTTAATAATGATATGGACTAATTTGCATCTTCTATGCGCGTAACTACTTAAAATCTACCAAACTAAAATCTAAAATTTACTCAATGTATGTGTGTGTGTGTGTGGGGGGGGGGGGGAGGGGGGTTTAATGGAATAGCCCTCAGAGAAAAATAACAGTTCATGAGCCATCCTTCGTAAAAATTTTAAAAATGAACTCATTAAAACAACATTTTTAGCCCGCCTGGAACTTAAATATTGATAATGGTTTTGTTAATTTAGCTCATGAAATTTTTATATTCTTACTGAAATTCGAATAAGTTAAGTTCACGTTATAAATTGAATAGGGGTCTACAATTTAATGACAAGACAAACATTTGCGTCGATAATAAAATGGAAGGCGCGGTGCCCTGCTAACGCCTCTGGTTGTTCACAAACGCTGTTGACAGAGCAGCAGTGGCTGAAGGATTCACTCTCACCGTCAACAAAAATCGCTGGTTTTTCGCGACCACTGTCTGAAGTTTTTTGGATTGGAGGGATGCTACCCTGATGATGGCAATTACAACGTCGATCAAAACGTCGGCGGAACCTTGGCTCTCGAAGCCGCCGAAGCTCACAAGCCAAGAAACCACGCACACCATTGGTTCTACTGTTGATAACGCCAAAATATGAGTAAGGATATGGCAAGGACTATAGCGAAAGATAGGGACCGGAAAAATTCGCGGATTCAATGACCTCTAGGATAGTCTCCATTATCCTCTGCATTTCTCAAGCAAACACGCGTGTTCATTGGGTACTAAATTTTGAGACGTCTCCACTGGGTAGCTTGTGATTCGACGCTTCTTTGGTCGATAGTCTCTCATTGTCCCAGAGAGCTCCAGTTAAACTGCGAGCCAATAGCAGAACCAGCAGAATTGTACACATGTTTGAATTTCAGCCTATCACGAAATGAATCCGCGAATTTTTCCGGTCTTTAGCGAACGATATCCGTTGGTAACAACGTATAAAGCGAGGGTAAAAAAATTGACTTTCTTTGTTACAATAAGCAGTAGTTAAGCCTATTTTTGACGCCATAACCACGCATGCCCCTTTAGTACTATTTTTTAAAATAATGTACGTACGTATACCTCGATAAACTACTCTCACCCCAAGTTCATTAGAGCGTTTCATAACTTAATACATATAAATGGATTTTTGAAACCAAGATATTAACGAAAATCTAAAAAAAAAAAAAAAAAAAAAAAAAAAGTTCTAATATTGCGGTTTCCGAATATGTATTAAAAACGCGCCATATACTGAAGTAACCTTAACCAAAGGGTCATTTAACATAAAGGATGCATCAACTGATGAACTAGCCGTGAAAGGATGTCCAAATTCTTCAGACGCAAACACAACCTGGTGTTTAAATAAAGCAATACATATTTTTCGGCGGCGGTCACTTGTTTTTTTTTTGACAGATATCTCGCGATCTATTTCCAAGCTGTAGGCCCTACTTCATCTGCACCCATATAAGTAGATAAATTTACAATAATAAGCACACAGAAGAAATCTGGACAGCAGCTCGCTGATTCAACTACTGACTGTGGTCACAGTTTGACTACATCGTGACGCCACGAGCCCTCCAAGGCCACGAGGGAGGAGTCAAGGACGCGAGGGACAGCATCGGCGGGTCCGTGAGGATCCTTGGCGACTGTTCCTGAGGCCAGCATCCTTCAGGCCCCCGCCCACCCGGGCACACAGACGGTGCGGAGAGCTTCAGGAAAAAACAAGGCGAATCCAAAATCACTCAAGATATCCGAGTGGGGTCTGCTTACGCAAAGCATTTGAAGAGTTCGCCGAGGGCCGAAAAGTACTTTTGATTTCGGATTAAGTTTTTAAACTGTATTTTTAGCAGAGTTAAAATGGCTAAAACGCATGTTTTCAGAGTAATTTTTAGGCGTAAAACAACCGGTACGGATTCTTGAAAGCACTTAAGGGACTTGCATTACACCTTTATCTTCATTTCTCCGCCATGTAATGTTACGGTCACCGCTCAGATCTCGCAGTTATCCTGTGACGACGAGAAGACTGCGCGCTAGTCCAGAGGAGACACAGCGCTAGAAGCACCAGCGAGCGTCGCGCTTATCATCCCGCCTCACTAACATACATACACCCCTGAAGAGGCGGGCCTCTTAAGGGTGCATGTCCCATCCCAGGTCATCATTTTATATTTACGTTACACGCGGCTAAACTTGCCGACTTTCCAGTGGCGGATCTTTCGCATCCTTCTAGCATAATTAGCTCAAAAAGTTTTTAACCTTTTTTTTTTTGCACAGGAGAATGAAATGTAATATAAAACTGGAACATTTTTGGTTTAAAGTCAATTTTACTGACTGCTGTGCGATACGGTTTAGTTTCTTTAAAAAAAAAAAAAAAAAAGCTAATTTTTATCTGGCCCTTTAAAATCGTCAGAATTTTTTCATTTTAATTTTAAAATGCTAAATAAAATTGAATTTTTTTTTCTGAAAGAGTTTTAAACAATCCCACGCTGGCGATTAAACAACTCATGTTGATCCATTGGCGATTAAAAAACGCATGTAGATCCATTGGCGATTAAACAACGCATGTAGATCAATTGGCGATTAAACAACGCAAGTAGATCCATTGGCGATTAAACAACGCATGTATATCCATTGGCGATTCAACAACGCATGTAGATCCATTGGCGATTAAACAACGCATGTAGATCCACTGGCGATTAAACAACGCATGTTGATCCATTGGCGATTCAACAACGCATGTAGATCCATTGGCGATTAAACAACGCATGTAGATCCATTCTTTGGATTCATTCTTTGGCATTCATTCTTTCTACACAGCGTGACTGTGGCAAGGAACGGTTAGGAGTTTTCTGCGTTGTACAAATTACTGCTTTCCTTGTTGCCGATACCAACATCTTTAGTTTTGCATAATTTCTGTAGTCCGAAAGGGCAAGGCATATTGATAAGTGTTTCAGCTCTTATAAATTAACTCAAAACGTAAAACAACTGAACTAACAATGAAACATCAAAAGAAAAAAAGCCTAAACTCTACTTGTAATTTTTAGGGCCTCCGCTTGCAATTCTCATACTTGACACGTTTAATGATTTGTATGTAATGTTAAATATTTGGAACAATATTTTTATATGAATTAAATTAATTATACATTAAACGGTTACATAATAATATTTAAAGTTTCACAGGGCTTTCAATCACGAGAAAATACAACGAAGAATTAATTTTATTTCATTAAAATTTGTTATTCTGAAACAGTAAAAGCCATAGTTAATAGTATTCCAATTTTTGACAAGAATTTCCGACAGGAATATGAATGTATTTAATCTCAATCTGGGTGTCACTTCGGCTGAGATTACGACACCACTTAAAACTCGTGAACTATGAGGGATACAGAGTTGAAGTAAATATATCTTACTAGAGCAGACTTTGCTCGTGGTAGTTACGTATGACTAGGGACTGGAAAAATTGGCGTTTTCGATGACCTTCAGGATAGACTACAAAGTCCTCAGTATACTCGGGAGAATAACGGCTGTTCATTGGCTGCTGATTTGTGAGTCGTCTCAACTGGTCTGCCTGTGATACGATACTTCTTTGGTTGAGTGTTTCCCATTGGCCCAGAGTCGTCCGAATGAACAGTGAACCAATAACAAAAGTAGCTTAAAGGTATGTGTATTTGTATTTTAGCGTATCGCGAAATGAATCCGCGATTTTTTCCGGTCTCTACGTATGACTCACCCGGTTAACATTTGCAGTGATGACGTAATGAGCGTCGGTGAGAAGCGTCGAATGTAAGTCAGTGAGAGCTTAACTCCTAAAGTAATGAACCGATTTGCGTGATTTAAACTTAAAGTCGCTCACGAGCGAGCACTGAGTGGTGCTAGTTGAGTGGAATAACTATACAGTTACTAACTTGGTTTTTGACGTGACAACGTCTAATAAATCGTTGAACGCTGGCTGCACGCACGAAAAAGTGTCCCATTACGCACATTGTCTCGTAACGCTGTGTCCCGTTACGCTCATTGTACGCTTGCGCCACATCTATTTATCTTCCACTCGATTGGAACAACCATCGTTTTAATTTTTTCGAGGCACATTCAACTTGAAACACTCCCATTCTTTTCCTACTTTTCCTATTATCGTACTATCCTTAACAGAATAACACATATTGGAAGAAGTTAAATAGCAAACATGTATAAACTTTATAGTTAAAATAATCTCTTCGTTAAAGTAATAAAAATAATTGAATTAATGAGTGCAAATAAAAGTAAATTTATCAATTAAATTGTAGATTTCATTTCACTTCTTCTTAGTATCCATACAAAACAGCGATAATTCAATAAAAATGATTCAATTTTATTCATAAAGGTATGCAATCATTTCATCAATGTTTTGTAATGACGTCACGTTAAACTATGGTCCGTAAACCGACTTTACAGACAACCAAATTTTTTTTTTAGTTAAAAGTAGTTTATTTACGTTCTTTCAGTCAGTTTGTCCTGACGACGGGCACATATCTCAGTTCCCGAAACGTCGCAAAATGGTTTTGTCTCTGAAAGACAGTTCGTCCGTGCTGTCGTCATTGTGTTGTCAGGAAACATGTTTAATGTCATCACAGTGTTCGCGTGTGCGTCTCTGCATTGTCGGTGTGTTGTCCGAAGATGTTGCCTGTCTGTTTTTTTCCGTGTTTTTATTTGTTGAAACTGTCTCTTTGTTGTAAGCCCAACTGTGTTCGCCTGTGCTGTGATACTGTTCTAATTTCTTCCACAGAATTCTCTGTGCTGACTTGTTTCCAGTGTGTTGGTGTTTACATATTTCTTTGTCCGTATTTACGGGTTTTCTATACGTAGGGGCAGGCATTTTTCGCGAAAAAAAACCTGAACGCCTATTAGATTGCAACAAGTTATCCCTGCTCCAGAGGTTTATTCCTTGTGATTGGCTGCCGTCTGCGAGAGAAGTAGTTCCCTTATTTGAACTAACCAATCATGACGCGTTTGCTTCCGCGCTTAATTACTGTGATTGATGTTCTAACAGTCGACACGTACCTGAAAAAAACTCACCCAATCACGAAACATAGATGATGCTACAGTGTTTTAACTTTCATCTAGTCTGGGAATCTTTTCGCGAAATATGCATGGCCCTATCTATACGACATACAGTGCAAAATAGCAATGGCGTAAGTCCAAACTAAGTAGTCTATTTAACAAAAGGATTTTTTTAATGTGTTTCTTAATTTAATTAATTTTAATTTTACTGCTGAAAATGTTATTTTCGTAGCTGCTCATTTCTTTTTAAAGGGGGAACCCAACAGCTTTGATTAATGTTCTCCTAGAGAATTTTGGATGAAAAAAAGTACTAGGTGAAGGTACCAAGCATGTATGAGAAGTACCAGAGCTGGCACGGCGGTCGACGGGGAGAAAGTGCGGGTCATGAATATTCAGCGCGGCGGCGGGCAGCCAGGTAGCCGGGTCCCAGCTGGGTCCCTGGGTCCCGCCCCCTGGCTCTCAACGCAGCCGGCCCCCGGGGGCGGTGCTGCCGAACCGCCACCTGCAGCCGGGGGGCGGCGAGGCACAGCGCACGTGTGTCTCTGGCCTGGCGACTGTGAGTTGCGACATCGCGCGGCGGGGAAACGAAGACAAAAAACGTAATGCTTCTTCATAAACTATTATCCGTAAGTTTCGTCACACAAAACTTTAGACACTGACCTTATTACTAGGGACCTGAAAAATTCGCGGGTATCATTTTGTGTTAAGCTAAAATTCAAATAATTATACCTTAGTGCTGCTTCTGTCATTGGTTCACTGTTTATCTGGAGGACTGATGGGCCAATTAGAGACCTCCACTCATAGAAGTGTCGAATCACAGGCCACCCAGTCGAGACGACTCACAAGTCAGCAGCCAATGAATAGTTGGCATTTGCCCGAGTGTGTAGAGAATATTGGAGTCTATCCTGGAGGTCATTGAACCCGCGAATTTGTCGGGTCTCTAATTATTATTCATTTTTTTCCGACCCAAATGAACAAACAAAAAAAATCTAATTCCTCCGGACGCATTTTCGTAAAGTTCCACTTACCGCTTGAACTTCAAATCAGCCAAACATTCTCGAACCACCGTACGTGTAAATATACTTTTGACATCCACCAACGAGGTGACTTTCTCTTCTTACCTGGCGTATAAAAATGAAGGTGGCGGCTATAAAGTTGACCTGCGCTCATGGCTACCGATGAACTAGTCTTCTGGTGTGTCTACAGGACGTGACATTTAGTTTTGACACGGATGCGCTTGAACGGATGGATGACGCGGTGGACACCGTTTCGTGTCACAGGATTATGCGTAACGACGCCTCGCACCGTATAACATAGCTACTGTAGTTTTCGGCGACGGAGTTCCGCGAGGAGTGCGGTCTGTGAGAACTTGACAGACACCGAGTGACTTGGGAAGAAACATTTTTAAGTGTGAGTAATTGGTGATTAGGTATTTTTAAGTAAAATTATTTATTAGTAGAGACCTGCAGAATTTGCGGTTTCGATGGCCTTCAGGATAGATTGCACATACCCCTGTACACTCGGGCAAATAACGCAAGTTCATTGGCAGCCGACTTGTAAGTCGTCTCAGCTGGTTTGTCTGTGATTCGATCCTTCTTTGGTTAAGGGTTTATTTATAACTGGTTGAGATTCGTCCAGATGAACAGTAAGCCAATAGGAATATTATCTAAGAGGTATATGTGTTTGGTTAGTAAGTCGTCTCAGCTGGTTTGTCTGTGATTCGATCCTTCTTTGGTTAAGGGTTTATTTATAACTGGTTGAGATTCGTCCAGATGAACAGTAAGCCAATAGGAATATTATCTAAGAGGTATATGTGTTTGAATTTTAGCCTATCACCGAATGAATCCGCGAGTTTTGCAGGTATCTATTTATTAGTGATCATTAGGGGCAGGCATTTTTTCGCGAATAAACCCGTACGCCTATTGGACTGCAACAGCGGCTTCTTCCTTGTGATTGGCGGCCGTCTGCGAGAGAATTCGTTGCCCTATTTGACCGAGCTCTCAGGACGCATCATTTGCTTCCGCAATGAATTACTGTGATTGGTGTTTCAAACAATCGTCATGTAGGTACCCGGAAGAAACTCACGCAATCGCGAAACACATGCGATGATACAGTGTTTCAACTTTCAGCTAGTCTTGGAATATTTTCGCGAAATATGCATGGCCCTAGTGATCAATAAAACTGTAATGAAACCTAATTGGGCTATCCCTTACGTAACCCAGTTCCCCCACAACATTATTCAAATCGTAGCAATACTAAACACGCGAATGTCCACGTTAAATAGATTCTCGACCTTTGTGGTTCCCGCACCGCGCACCTGGATGTCGCGACATCACGTCCAGACCAATGTCGGCTTCAGGATGACTTTTCGGGAGGGATGACAAAATTGCTGTTCTGTGTATACATACAACAAGCAATTATTTATGACGGGCTATCGCACAAAGAAAGGTCGTAGTTGCAAAAAAATGAAAGTGGTCATATATTGACCTTGGAAAATTATTTAAAAACTACAGGTTTCAAATACAAAACCTTAGTAGCTCCATGCAACTTTTGACGAGATAAAAGTTTAACATACGAAATTAA
Source organism: Bacillus rossius redtenbacheri (assembly GCF_032445375.1). Classification (NCBI taxonomy): domain Eukaryota; kingdom Metazoa; phylum Arthropoda; class Insecta; order Phasmatodea; family Bacillidae; genus Bacillus; species Bacillus rossius. Next base: position 28,710,513 of record NC_086343.1, on the reverse strand, counting down.
ATATTTAAGTAAACATAAATATACACTATCGCCCCCACCGCCCCCCTTCTGGAGCCGCGCTTGGTCCAGACGCCGGGCGGCGGAGGAGGATGGGGGGGGGGGGGGAATGCGCGTCATCGCGTGTTCCGCGAGGAAGAGAAACCGGAAGGATCTCGACAAACAGCCGGCCGGAAGCTGGTTCCGGCGCCGTCATCCGGCCCGGCCCACTTGACCACAAGACGAGGAGAAGCCCCCCCCCCCCCCCCCCGCAGCGGGATTCTTCTCAGGACGCAGTCGGCGCATCACCGTCGTCGAAATTACGCTGTCAGAAACTGCAGGGGACACACCACAACGCCGAACGTACAATAACGCCGAAAACCATAAAGCCGAATGCCAAATTGACTACAACACCACAACGCCGAAATACACTAACGCCGAAAAATGTCATTGCAGGACTGCCACAAAGGTTAGGTTAGGTAAGGTTAGCACACAAATTCATTCAGTTGTTTTTTCATTTTGCTCCTGTGGCCCCCCCTTCCTGCAGCAACATTTTTCGGCGTTATTGTATTTCGGCGATGTGGTACACAGCAGTTTTCCAGCTGTCGGCGTTGCGGTAAATTTGGCATTCGGCGTTATGGTATTCGGTGTTATTGTACGTTCGGCGTTGTGGTAACGACCCGAAACTGCAGCAGATTTACGGAATTGTCAACGGACATCGCACCTCAAACAAACGAAGTGTTCTATTGCCAGTTCCGATTAATATGACTACGCCTGACTCAATCGGCCGAGTTACTTGTTCCTTTATAAACACGATAATAAAAAAAACGCAAGCAGAAGAAAGGAAAATATGTTTTCCTGTTGACTTCGCAGGGGTTTTTACGGTTTCTTTAATGCTCCAAGATTATTCTATTTATTTTTCTTTTTAAGTAAGTGAACCTTTGACCCGTAAATTTACGAATATCACAAGATAATTTACAATCAGTTTTATTCGTAAATTTAAAGGTGAAAATTTTTAACTGTGTATTTATTACGTAACGATGTTTACAACCGTATACATAGCCAAGGGTCCTTTGACACCACCAAATTTGTTGTAGAATCTGTTTGTTAGAACTAAATTATGACTCAAATCGTGTTCGCTTCGAAATGTATGCTCAAAGACTATTTTAAGTAAAGTTGGACGGTATCTTCTTTCTTGATAGAGTATCTCACACTATCAAAGCTCCTTAATATCAGGTTTGGTCACTGGAGAAAACTTAAACACTAACATAATTTTAAAATAATTTATCTAAATGTTTATTCACTATCAAATACGGACATTTTCATCCAAAATTATCCAGTCTACATTACTCCAGAAGCTATCAAATTCTAAAATGTTTACTAGTACGTTTTCTTCTGTAAACTAGTTCGGTATTCATCAAAACATAAAAAAAAAAAAGGTTAAGCATCAACAGCAAAATTTTTTAAGCTAACTATTTAAACCATATCTTAATCTGAAATCCAAGCCAAATATTTGAATCATTAAATATCATACAATATTTATAACATAACTAAACTAAAATATTTGAGGGAAGAGGCTGTCATCCAATATTTCATAAAATAAGTGATGACGTTTCGGTGACGTCACACACCATCAAATTTTCTTACACAAGTAATTTTTAAATCAAAATGACGGAAAATTGTTATAGTATGAAAAAGTCCTCAAGGTCATATGCCATTATACGCCATTATAGATATTTCATTCTCTTGTCACTAAAATGTTAAGAACTAACTATCCCTGTGAATTTATCACGATACCTCTCCTGCGTTTTGTTTTTAATTACAAATCTTGTCACCAGATATTTACTCAGTTTAATCTAATAGCGGAAAGAAAGTCACGTATCTCTCAGACACCCGTCTTCTTTCGACGTAAGTCACAGCAATTTTGTGCGGAAGCTAAAGCGTCCTGAGGCGATGCGTTTTCTCGCAGACGACCGCCAATCACAAGGAAGAAATCTCTGTGGCGGACACGCCTTATTGCAGTCTGAAGAGCGTTCACAATTTTTTTTCCCAGCGAAAAAATACCTGCCGCTAGAGATAGGTTATTCCGCATAGGAACCCTAGACACAGGCAGCAGTTATAGTTGAAGCCTTTATTACAGCCTGTGCAATTCCTTCCATCGTGACTTACCGACCAAATATATCAATTTATAATTTTATTTAATTGAACACGAAAAAAATTCTGCACTAGGCCGGCGTATGAACACAACTGAAAATTCCATAACACCATTACAGAAACATAATTAATAGATACAGGAAAAATTCGCGGGTTCATTTCGCGATAGGCTAGAATCGAAGTGCGTGTAACTTATTGCCGCTTCAGTGATTGGAAAACAGTTTGCCTGAAGGACTGTGAGCCAATGAATGGCCCTCAACGTAAGAAGTATCGAATCATAAGCATCCCAGTTAGCAGGTGTCACGAGTCAGTAGCCAATGAGCTGGTGTAATATTCCCGCCTACATAAAGGTTCGTGGAGTCCATCCTAGAGGTCATTCAAACCGCGAATTTTTCCAGTCTCTAATAATTAATATACAAAAATCGCAATGTAAAGTCTAAAAGATAAAAATAAGCCACTAACATTGCTTAAAACAATTTCTTAAGTCTCACTTATGATTGAGTATTTTAAGGTTTAGCAGTTAAAAGCAGGCTTGTCCTTGAAATACGACCCGCGGACTGCTTTCTGACAACCACATCCAGCGCGCGGAGACTGGGAAGCCTGGAGGGTTCCGAGTGCACCGTCGCTCGAAGTGGCGCAACTAGGACGCCACTGTTCTTGGAGCTTCGAGCGTCGAGTCAGGAGCTCCGATGACATGTCCGCGGGTCGAACCCAGGGGTGTACAAGGAGGGACCGCCCTGCGGCTGGTGGCGACACCGGCGAATCCTCGGAACAGTACCAGCGAAGTGGAAGAGCGACCTTGGCGAGCGATAGCGGGCGACGAGAGACGGAGAGTGGAGTCACGGCGCGGTGTCACGACGAGCGAGTGGTGCGAGGCAGTGTGAAGGGACAGAGGTGCGCGGTGAGAGACGAGCGTTAGGGAGAACCACTGTCGAGCCGATCTCCAGTGGGGAGAGTAAATAGTGAGTGGATTCATTAAACTGTAATTAGTTTGTGGTCAGTCACCCAGACTGTTGTAATTTAGGTACTAGTGTAATTATTAGTTAACAAATAAAGCTCTGGTTAATTAATAGGTAGGGGCAGGCAATTTTCGCGAATAAATCTGAACGCCTATTAGATTGCAACAAGGTATACCCGCACCAGAGGTTTCTTCCTTGTGATTGGCGGCCGTCTGCGAGAGAAGTCGTTTCTTTTTTTGACCGAGCCACTCCGGATGCGTTTGCTTCGTCACTGGATTACTGTGATTGGTGTTGTAACAATCAACATGCGCCTGAAAGAAATTCACCCAATCACGAAACACAGGCGATGCTACAGTGTTTTAACTTATAACTAGAGACCGGAAAAATTCGCGGGTTCAATGACCTGTAGGATGAACTCCATAGTTCTACGTACACACAGCCAAATGTCACCCACTCATTGGCTGCTGTCTTGTGAGACGTCCCAACGTAGCAGCCTGTGATTCGATACAGCTTTGGTTGGGTGTTTCTCATTGGCTCAGAGTCATCCAGGTGAGTTGTGAGCCAATAGCAAAGGCAGCACTGAGGTATAACTATTTGTATTTTAGCCTATCGCGAAATGAACTCGCGAATTTTTCCGGTCTCTACTTATAACTAGGGATAGGAAAAATTCGCGGGTTCATTTCGCGACAAGCTAAAATACAAATAGTTACACCTTAGTTTTGCCTCTGCTATTGGCTCACAACTCACCTGGATGACTCTGGGCCAATTAGAAACGACCGACCAAAGCTTTATCGAATCACAGGCTGCTACGTTGGGACGTCTCACAAGACAGCCCAATGGGTGGGTGGCATTTGACCGAGTGTACGTAGAACTATGGAGTTCATCCTGCAGGTCAATGAACCCGCGAATTTTTCCTATACCTACTTATAACTAATCTCGGAATCTTTTCGCGAAATTTGCATGGCCCTATTAATAGGGCTATCTTTTCGGACCTGTAGTTCCCACACGGGACAATACTTATTGTCAGGGGCAGGAATTTAGCGCGAAAAAAAATCTGAACGCTCACTATACAACACATTTCGGTTTCTTTCTTAAAATTGGCGGCCATCTACGAGCGAAACAATTGCCCTATTTTAACATGCCAATCAGAGTACGTTTCATTCCGTACTGATAGACTGTGATTGGTATTTCTTAAGCAGACATTTGATTGAAAGAAACTCACCCAATCACGAAACACAGACGGGTGCTACAGTGTTTTGACATTAAGGTAGTCTCGGAAAGTTTTCGTTCATTCGTTAAGTTTTCTATCGTAAACTAGCCTTTACAAAAGTTTTCACGAGAACAGTACGTCGCATACTATGAAAAACATATAGTTGGTCATAATCGGCCGAGTCAAGGTTCGATCGCCTTGGTTAATTCAACTGCCGCTCGCAAATTAATGGTTTCTCTCTCACGCCCAGGCCGTTTTACGTCTTCGCCGTCCCTCACATCGCCACACCACTCTCGAGAAAGCTACAATATCTCGACCGCTGAGCGTCGATGCACGATCTCGATGCGGAAGAACGATAGCCTGCGTCACGCGAGAGAGAGATTCACTTCGGCGTTTATCGCGTTAATTTACGCCCTTTTTCCACAACTCGCCACGCCCTGATGGAAGTGTCCGGCGATCGACCGATGGGAAAAAAACATCCACCCGACAACAGCAGTGATTGGAAACGAAAGCAATCGCTGTCTTAAGGGCCGGTTCTTATTGGGACATTGTTTATTGTCTGTCACTGTTGAAACCACGACCATTTTTCACGGGACGAGAAGTCACGTGGGACGAAACGTTTCAAGGGCACTATCGAGTGCCAGATAAAAATACAAAAATTGGTTGTCTGTAAAGTCGGTTTACGGACGATAGTTTAACGTGACAACGTCATAACAAAACATTGATGAAATGATTGCATACTTTTATGAATAAAATTGAATCATTTTTATTGAATTATCACTATTTTGTATGGATACAAAGGAGTGAAATGAAATCTACAATTTAATTGATAAATTTACTTTTATTTGCACTCATTAATTCAAATATGTTTATTACTTTAACGAAGAGATTATTTTAACTATAACGTTTATACATGTTTGCTATTTTAACTTCTTACAATCTGTGTTATTCTGTTAAGGATAGGACGATGATAGGAAAAGTAGGAAACGAATGGGAGTGTTTCAAGTTTAATGTGCCTCGAAAAAGTCAAATCGATGGTTGTTCTAATCGAGTGGAAGAGAGATAGATGCGGCGCAAGCGTACAAAGAGCGTAACGGAACACAGCGTAACGGGACAATATGCGTTACGGGACACTTTTTCGTGCGTGCAGCCGGCGTTCATCGATTTATTAGACGTTGTGACGTTAATAAAACACCAACGTCTTTAACTGTGAACTACGGCATCTGAAGGCCACAGAAAATAAATTTTTCTACAGTCACGTAATTCGTCTAAAATTTGACAGTTCTCAAACGCAGCACAAAACTTGCAAGGCATCGCACGATGTGCTTACAAACACTGTTGCTGTAACAACAGTGGCAGAAAAAAAACTACCACTACTACTTTCGTACTACTTTCCAGAACTGTCAAATTTGAGACAAGTTACGTGACACAGATTATACACATTTTGCGAGTGCAACATACGTATCAATTAGGTAGTAATCGTTATTTAAGTGGCGTGCAAACGATTTATCTTTAAATATGCTGGGTAATACTGGATAATTTACAAGGCAAGATCATCTATTATAACATATCTTAAACACCTGGATTAAAAATTTGCAAGTATGGTGATAATGACCTGAGTCACATTTGGCAGTCTGCACAAGCTCACAGATAAAGGTAAAACATTTTTTTGTCCATAATCAACTCTTATTTTATGTGAATCGTTTGTAACTTTACGTGTGATAAGAGCGGAACCTTCATCGTGCATTTTATTGTTTAGTTTTGCCGTTCAAGTTGACTACTGAACATTTTGTTCAATAGTTGAAGGGGATTTCTGAAACGTGAAATTCCACTTGAAGCGCTCGAGGTAGTCCCTCAAGCACGAGAGACAGCACACTGTATTTTTTGACGTGGCAACGTCTAATAAATCGATGAACGCTGGCTGCACGCAAGAAAAAAATGTCCCGTTATTCACATTGTCCCGTTACACTGTATCCCGTTACTCTCATTGTACGCTTGCGCCGCATCTATCTCTCTTCCACTCGATTGGAACAACCATCGATTTGACTTTTTCGAGGCACATTAAACTTGAAACATTCCCATTCGTTTCCTACTTTTCCTATTATCGTCCTATCCTTAACAGAATAACACAGATTGGAAGAAGTTAAATAGCAAACATGTATAAAAGTTATAGTTAAAATAATCTCTTCGTTAAAGTAATAAAAATATTTGAATTAATAAGTGCAAATAAAAGTAAATTTATCAATTAAATTGTAGATTTCATTTCACTACTTCTTTGTATCCATACAAAATATTGATAATTCAATAAAAATGATTCAATTTTATTCATAAAAGTATGCAATAATTTCATCAATTTTTATTATGATGTCACGTTAAACTATCGCCCGTAAAACAACTTTACAGACAACCATTTTTTTTTTTGCAAATGGGACGGAGATATTTGTATAAAATTGCAGGTAATTGTAAATTTTTACAACATAGTGTTCGCAGTAATACTGGATCCATATTATTATTACCCTGGCATTAATGCTTTGTGTTTTCCCAGTACCTACCTCCAATAATTGAAATTTATTTGTAAACCTTTCCCTGAATAGCTTTCCAGCATTAACCACGCACATCAAAAAAGCATAACGAAACCAAATAAAGTCATATGATTTAAAGCTTGCTTTTGTCTAAAGGCAGCGCCATTTAAAGCGGGCGCCATCTATTGACAATCTGTTTAACTAACAAGCACAATAGCCGTTAGATTTTTTTTTTTAGATTATTTACGCTAGCGTAGACTATCACAAGATTACACCGAATTAAAACAATGTTTCTTATCACACGTACGTACCATGTACTTTTATAACATAATTTGTAAATTAATTAATATAACTTTATTTTTAATCACTTTACAACGTTTGCAACGTTACGTTATACTACCAACCTCAATATTGACCTGTATTTTTATAAAATATAAAATAGTGCGCCATTTTTCGCAAGAAAAAGTCAGAATTATATCGGAAAAAACGTATTTCATGTGTGCAAAAATAACCATGGCCATGTGTTGAACAAAGTTACAATATATATATATATATTTTTTTTTTTTTGCGGTATTACAAACTATTTCTCGGTGACTGGTTTACAAAGGGATTTTCTGTAAAAGTAGGGAAATTTTTTTTTTTTTCTGTGCAGCGAGCCCCGACGAGCGAGTGGCCGGGTACAGTCCGGTCCGAAAATAGCGGCACGGCCTCAGGGCGAGTCCTCAAAGTGGTCCGTTTTACATCAAATTGCCTTCAGAGTGTAAAACAACAATGGCGCCGAAGAAAACACACGTCTGCACGGTCATTACGAGGCGAGGCGAGGATACGCTCATAAGCATTATACCTATCACTGAACATAATTTTGGGTAGTAGAAAATGCCCAAATTTTATACTTATTTTTGGATAAACGTTGGCAAAGACTTCTTCTTCGTCTCCGTTTTTTTTTTTTGTATTGAGTAGAACGAAACCTGGTTATTTTCAATTCTCAGAGACTGGAAAACCCGAAGAACAGCATATAACATTTTGTAATCTTTGGTGTAGTTTCTTAAGTTCCGGGGGCCTGAGATGTATTAATAGGCGATGTAAGATGAATTTACAATCATTAACAACCATTCGCAGTAAAAAAAAAAAAAAAAAAAAAACACGTGAAACCTCAGTAACGAGCAAATTCATGTGTATCATGTTTTTCAAGTTGCAAATAAACTTTTTAAGAAACTCGGACACGAAAATACCCTTCCCCCACCCCCCTGTTGTTGCGCCCCTGCCTGAAAGCAACTCACCCAATCACGAAACACAGACGGGTGCTACAGTGTTTTAAAAATTAAGGTAGTCTCGGAAAGTTTTCGTTCATTCGTTAAGTTTCCAATCGTAAACTAGCCTTTACAAAAGTTTTCACGAGAACGGTCGTACGTCCCATACTATGAAAAAAAATATTGTTGGTCATAATCGGCTGAGTCAAGGTTCAATCGCCTTGGTTAATTCAACTGCCGCTCGCAAATGAATGGTTTCTCTCGCACGCCCAGGCCGTTCAACTGCTTCGCCGTCCCTCACATCGCCACACGACTCTCTAGAAAAGCTACATATCTCGACCGTTGAGCGTCGATGCACGATCTCGACGCGGAAAGAACGATAGCCTGCGTCACGCGAGAAATAAATTCACTTCGGCGTTTACCGCGTTAATTGACGCCCTCTTCCACAACTCGCCACGCCCTGGGAGTGACCGCCATCGACCGATGGGAAAAAAACATCCACCCGACAACAGGAGTGATTGGAAACGAAAGCAATCGCTGTCTTAAGGGCCGGTTCTTATTGGGACATTGTTTATTGTCTGTCACTGTTGAAACCACGACCATTATTCACGGGACGAGAAGTCACGTGGGACGAAACGTTTCAAGGGCACTATCGAGTGCCAGATAAAAATACAAAAATTGGTTGTCTGTAAAGTCGGTTTACGGACGATAGTTTAACGTGACAACGTCATAACAAAACATTGATGAAATGATTGCATACTTTTATGAATAAAATTGAATCATTTTTATTGAATTATCACTATTTTGTATGGATACAAAGGAGTGAAATGAAATCTACAATTTAATTGATAAATTTACTTTTATTTGCACTCATTAATTCAAATATGTTTATTACTTTAACGAAGAGATTATTTTAACTATAACGTTTATACATGTTTGCTATTTTAACTTCTTACAATCTGTGTTATTCTGTTAAGGATAGGACGATGATAGGAAAAGTAGGAAACGAATGGGAGTGTTTCAAGTTTAATGTGCCTCGAAAAAGTCAAATCGATGGTTGTTCTAATCGAGTGGAAGAGAGATAGATGCGGCGCAAGCGTACAAAGAGCGTAACGGAACACAGCGTAACGGGACAATATGCGTTACGGGACACTTTTTCGTGCGTGCAGCCGGCGTTCATCGATTTATTAGACGTTGTGACGTTAATAAAACACCAACGTCTTTAACTGTGAACTACGGCATCTGAAGGCCACAGAAAATAAATTTTTCTACAGTCACGTAATTCGTCTAAAACTTGACAGTTCTCAAACGCAGCACAAAACTTGCAAGGCATCGCACGATGTGCTTACAAACACTGTTGCTGTAACAACAGTGGCAGAAAAAAAACTACCACTACTACTTTCGTACTACTTTCCAGAACTGTCAAATTTGAGACAAGTTACGTGACACAGATTATACACATTTTGCGAGTGCAACATACGTATCAATTAGGTAGTAATCGTTATTTAAGTGGCGTGCAAACGATTTATCTTTAAATATGCTGGGTAATACTGGATAATTTACAAGGCAAGATCATCTATTATAACATATCTTAAACACCTGGATTAAAAATTTGCAAGTATGGTGATAATGACCTGAGTCACATTTGGCAGTCTGCACAAGCTCACAGATAAAGGTAAAACATTTTTTTGTCCATAATCAACTCTTATTTTATGTGAATCGTTTGTAACTTTACGTGTGATAAGAGCGGAACCTTCATCGTGCATTTTATTGTTTAGTTTTGCCGTTCAAGTTGACTACTGAACATTTTGTTCAATAGTTGAAGGGGATTTCTGAAACGTGAAATTCCACTTGAAGCGCTCGAGGTAGTCCCTCAAGCACGAGAGACAGCACACTGTATTTTTTGACGTGGCAACGTCTAATAAATCGATGAACGCTGGCTGCACGCAAGAAAAAAATGTCCCGTTATTCACATTGTCCCGTTACACTGTATCCCGTTACTCTCATTGTACGCTTGCGCCGCATCTATCTCTCTTCCACTCGATTGGAACAACCATCGATTTGACTTTTTCGAGGCACATTAAACTTGAAACATTCCCATTCGTTTCCTACTTTTCCTATTATCGTCCTATCCTTAACAGAATAACACAGATTGGAAGAAGTTAAATAGAAAACATGTATAAAAGTTATAGTTAAAATAATCTCTTCGTTAAAGTAATAAAAATATTTGAATTAATAAGTGCAAATAAAAGTAAATTTATCAATTAAATTGTAGATTTCATTTCACTACTTCTTTGTATCCATACAAAATATTGATAATTCAATAAAAATGATTCAATTTTATTCATAAAAGTATGCAATAATTTCATCAATTTTTATTATGATGTCACGTTAAACTATCGCCCGTAAAACAACTTTACAGACAACCATTTTTTTTTTTTGCAAATGGGACGGAGATATTTGTATAAAATTGCAGGTAATTGTAAATTTTTACAACATAGTGTTCGCAGTAATACTGGATCCATATTATTATTACCCTGGCATTAATGCTTTGTGTTTTCCCAGTACCTACCTCCAATAATTGAAATTTATTTGTAAACCTTTCCCTGAATAGCTTTCCAGCATTAACCACGCACATCAAAAAAGCATAACGAAACCAAATAAAGTCATATGATTTAAAGCTTGCTTTTGTCTAAAGGCAGCGCCATTTAAAGCGGGCGCCATCTATTGACAATCTGTTTAACTAACAAGCACAATAGCCGTTAGATTTTTTTTTTTTAGATTATTTACGCTAGCGTAGACTATCACAAGATTACACCGAATTAAAACAATGTTTCTTATCACACGTACGTACCATGTACTTTTATAACATAATTTGTAAATTAATTAATATAACTTTATTTTTAATCACTTTACAACGTTTGCAACGTTACGTTATACTACCAACCTCAATATTGACCTGTATTTTTATAAAATATAAAATAGTGCGCCATTTTTCGCAAGAAAAAGTCAGAATTATATCGGAAAAAACGTATTTCATGTGTGCAAAAATAACCATGGCCATGTGTTGAACAAAGTTACAATATATATATATATATATATATATATATATATATATATATATATATATATATATTTTTTTTTTTTTTTTTTTTTTTTTGCGGTATTACAAACTATTTCTCGGTGACTGGTTTACAAAGGGATTTTCTGTAAAAGTAGGGAAATTTTTTTTTTTTTTCTGTGCAGCGAGCCCCGACGAGCGAGTGGCCGGGTACAGTCCGGTCCGAAAATAGCGGCACGGCCTCAGGGCGAGTCCTCAAAGTGGTCCGTTTTACATCAAATTGCCTTCAGAGTGTAAAACAACAATGGCGCCGAAGAAAACACACGTCTGCACGGTCATTACGAGGCGAGGCGAGGATACGCTCATAAGCATTATACCTATCACTGAACATAATTTTGGGTAGTAGAAAATGCCCAAATTTTATACTTATTTTTGGATAAACGTTGGCAAAGACTTCTTCTTCGTCTCCGTTTTTTTTTTTTGTATTGAGTAGAACGAAACCTGGTTATTTTCAATTCTCAGAGACTGGAAAACCCGAAGAACAGCATATAACATTTTGTAATCTTTGGTGTAGTTTCTTAAGTTCCGGGGGCCTGAGATGTATTAATAGGCGATGTAAGATGAATTTACAATCATTAACAACCATTCGCAGTAAAAAAAAAAAAAAAAAAACACGTGAAACCTCAGTAACGAGCAAATTCATGTGTTCTCATGTTTTTCAAGTTGCAAATAAACTTTTTAAGAAACTCGGACACGAAATTTAAAGTAGAATAATTTAAAATAATTAAGAGCGTGATAAATATATTGATCAATAAAATATTCGATTTTCAAAATTTCGAGACAGGAATCACACACTTACTTCCTGCGCCCGCCGCTAGAATTCGCTACCTGAATCGTAAAAGTTGTTTTCCACCGCCATGTGGGAAGCCTTCTTTTCACAGACGAGAGAGCCAAACTCCCGATCGTGCATGTTCGGTTTATTTTTGTTCATTGTAACTCATGATAACTAATGGTCAATTAGGTTAGGTTAGCTACATTATAAATACTTTAAAACATTGTGGACGGTTGATTTGGTTAGGATAGCTACATTAAAGATACTGTGAAATCATGTAAACAAAAAAGCGAGCATGAACTTCGGGGAACTTCGGGTGTGGCTCTCTCGTCTGTGAAAAGAAGGCTTCCCCGCCATGCACAGACAGCATCACGACTCCGATAAAAGACTTGGAAAAATACTACAACCCGGCATTGGCCTGATTTTCGACAAGTAATCTTATCAAAATAATGTCCGGCTTGTTAAAATTCACTAACCAGTTTATACTATACAGTTTTTAGCACACGTAAGGAGTTATAATTCTACGGCATTACTAAAATATTAACCTGAAACATTTTAAAACACATTTATAACACTAAAAACTACTTAAGTCATTCTGTAAATACTTCATGCAAACAAACCTTAACATTACTGAGCTGATTCAACATTATCATTACATTATATTATAATGTTAATAAAAAAAGTTTAAAAAATCCAGTGGCGAGATATGAACCACGTCCCTTGAGGTTTACAACCGCGCGCTCTACCACTAATATTAGGCCAATTGGAATTTAGAACTGTAACCTGACACCTCTGGAACATCCAGTAGCCTGAAGCGTGGTGACGAAACAGTGTTCACTTTCTCCGGAGGCGAACAGCTTTATCAGGCAGTGTGGAAATAATATTTTATAATTTTACACCAAGTGCATGTGTCGGCAGTCTCCATTATATTTGTGTAGTTTTACAAATAAACGCGTCAATACTACTACTTAAAGTGTTAAGTACAATTGCAATTATTTGGTATGTCATAACTGTTGGTGTATTTTTACTTTGCTGTGTAAAAATTTGCAAATGCACCTATGTTTAAATTGATCACAACTATCAGTTAATGTTACTGTTATCATTAAGTAATTTAAACAAATAATGAACATGTAAATTTGTCACACTCCCAAAGATAGAATTTTTCTTTTCGCCTTTAATGAACATTATAATCTTTAGACTTTTTTTATTATATACGTTTTTAATGATTGAGCAAACACTTATAATGCTCTAGTTTAACTAACGGAGTATCGACTAACGACCTATTGGTTGAAAAACCTATACCGTCTTCGTCTATCAATAGTCATGTACACGTACAAATCAAGAAGTAATAGAAATACATACCACTTTATAAAGGTTTAACTTGAAAACTTTACAGACAAGATGGAGGAACAAAATTAATGTGTTATATTTTATATTGCCATCTCAGTGTATGTGTCTTTCTTTATGAACTATCAGTTAATAATTTTTGCAGGTAATTCTTTTAGTATTTAACTTCTTTGCTCACGTAACTAGATATTTTTGTTAAACCAATAAGAAATTAATTTTCATTTTTCATTCGTAATATTATACAACTAAATTTTGTAAAACACTCTGGTATTGGACGAAGACAGCCGAACAAAAACTATTTCTTAAAAATAATAAAAATTGTTTGGAATTTTGACGGAGAAAAAGAAAACGACATTAATATTCGAACCAGCTGAGAAACTAGACGTATAATTGTGGTAAAGAAGAAATTGCAATTATGATTTTTTTAAGTTATTTAGAAGAATATTATCAGAACAATACGAGAAATATAATTATTCTACAAGGAATTGAGAAATATTTAGTTGATTTGAAGAAATATAGTACATCAAGAAATTACTTTCAATAATTGATGAAGACGAGTTTTATAATACGAAGTTTGAGGTTTTTGGAAATTTATGTTCAAGAAAATTAACATCTCTGCAAATTATTTAGAAGAGATAGAAAACTTATACGAAGGACAATAAGATTTATTCAAGCGTTCCAAGGATGAAGAAATAGACAATCTACATATTAATTAACATCTCTGCAAATTATTTAGAAGAGATAGAAAACTTATACGAAGAACAATAAGATTTATTCAAGCGTTCTAAGGATGAAGAAATAGACAATCTACATATTAATTAACATCTCTGCAAATTATTTAGAAGAGATAGAAAACTTATACGAAGAACAATACGATTTATTCAAGCGTTCCAAGGATGAAGAAATAGACAATCTACATATTAATTAACAGTTCGAAATCATCCAGAACCACCGAGAGGCGTTTCCAGGACGAAGTCGCGGAACTGCTACGATGGTATTCCCAGGATGAAGATACGGATTATTTGATGTGGAGTTCCAGGACCAAGAAGGCAAAACCGTGCTAAATAGTTCTAATACCCAGAACTATTATTACAGGTTGGTCGTATCGTTCCTAGGGAAATCTTGTAAAATTCACGAACCTTTTCAGAACAAACCCCAGAATAGTTAAATCTTTAAAATCATTTTGAACACAAGTTTTCTTCGAATACCAGAATGTTGAGGCGTCTCTTGTAAAACCAAATTGAGTAACTATTGAACCAAATTGTTTCATATAATTTATAAATCTATCGATACTACCACGAAATACCCTGCTCTACATATTGTATAAACATGATAATGGAAATTAATTCACTTTATAAACAACTAATTTTATAATTGAAGACATTTAACAAAATCGGTGTAATGTGTTTGACGATATTTCACTGATATGACGTAACTTATGTGTATCACTTTAATCTTAACTTGAATGACACTGAAAAGTAATTAACATTATAGTTTCAACTTTACTATACTAATATTACGGCATTCATATTTTTTTAAGTCAAATCATTCACACTTTTACTTGTTTTAATTAATATAAAGATTTAAATAATTGTAGTTTCTTAGAAACTGCTGGCGCCCTAAACTTTACCTTAAATGATTCATTTTTTTAATATTTTATTTTATAAAGTCACTAGAATGGGTTTAAGTATTCGAGTTATTTGAAGTCAGACCAATTTATGCTAATTTATAAATGTTTTGATGGAGGTAACCCGATAACTTTCATCAAGACATGTTGAACAAAGTTTAAAATCAATAACCTAATGTAATGTAACGTGTGTTTTTTTTTAATATGCGTATGAATTTTTGCAGTTACCAATTTGGTCCTTGAAATATTATTCTTACAAATATTATCGACTGTTTACAACGAAATTAGTGAGTGTTAACTACTACAGTGTAGTGATAAAAGTTGGACACTGATTAATTAAATACTTATTGAATGTGTTATTTCATATATCCATTAAAATGTGTTATTTAACACATTAATTACCTACTGAAATTTAAAAAAATACGTACATGCATTTATTTTAACCCAAGCCTGTAGCACAATTTGGTTTCTTTAAAACAAAATTACTCAAGTTGTATTTATCAAAAAAAATATCACACGACAAAAACGTTAATTTACAAAATCTTTGATACTCGAAATTTAACGAATTTTTTACAGCGTAACATAAATAACTCGGGATGCTACCTGCATTTTAGTGAACCCTCTCATTTCCATAATACTTGCTGTAAAAAAAATGTTCTTTCTTTCAGGACCTGGTAGGCATATTTTTGTGATTTATTCGGCACGCTGTTAATTAATCGGTCCTTCAGGAACACCTTCTATTCTAGAGAAGTGCCTAATCACTCGTCTGCCAGAGAGAGCGGTTCTCCGGCTAACATTCGACCTTATACATACACGAGACAACGTATAATTTATATTCTTTGCTCTCCCTTTTTTCGATTCCCCGCCGCGCAAAGGCGGCGTGGTAATAACCGAACATTCTCGGGCATGTTCGTAGCACACGAGCCTGACGCCGCCTGGTACACACGAGCCTGACGCCGCCTGGTACACACGAGCATGACGCCGCCTGGTACACACGAGCAGGACGTCACACGGAACTGGTACACACGAGATGACGCCTCACGGACCTGGTACACACGAGCACGGCGCCACACGGACCTGGTACACACGAGCATGACGCAGCAGCGGCCTGGTACACACGAGCATGACGCCGCAGCGGCCTGGTACACACGAGCATGACGCCACAGCGGCCTGGTACACACGAGCATGACGCCGCAGCGGCCTGGTACACACGAGATGACGCCTCACGGACCTGGTACACACGAGCACGGCGCCACACGGACCTGGTACACACGAGCATGACGCAGCAGCGGCCTGGTACACACGAGCATGACGCAGCAGCGGCCTGGTACACACGAGCATGACGCCACAGCGGCCTGGTACACACGAGCATGACGCAGCAGCGGCCTGGTACACACGAGCATGACGCCACAGCGGCCTGGTACACACGAGCATGACGCCACAGCGGCCTGGTACACACGAGCATGACGCAGCAGCGGCCTGGTACACACGAGCATGACGCCACAGCGGCCTGGTACACACGAGCATGACGCAGCAGCGGCCTGGTACACACGAGCATGACGCAGCAGCGGCCTGGTACACACGAGCATGACGCCACAGCGGCCTGGTACACACGAGCATGACGCCACAGCGGCCTGGTACACACGAGCATGACGCAGCAGCGGCCTGGTACACACGAGCATGACGCCACAGCGGCCTGGTACACACGAGCATGACGCAGCAGCGGCCTGGTACACACGAGCATGACGCCACAGCGGCCTGGTACACACGAGCATGACGCAGCAGCGGCCTGGTACACACGAGCATGACGCCACAGCGGCCTGGTACACACGAGCAGGACGTCACACGGAACTGGTACACACGAGCATGACGCAGCAGCGGCCTGGTACACACGAGCATGACGCCACAGCGGCCTGGTACACACGAGCATGACGCAGCAGCGGCCTGGTACACACGAGCATGACGCCACAGCGGCCTGGTACACACGAGCATGACGCAGCAGCGGCCTGGTACACACGATCATGACGCCACAGCGGCCTGGTACACACGAGCATGACGCAGCAGCGGCCTGGTACACACGAGCATGACGCCACAGCGGCCTGGTACACACGAGCATGACGCCACAGCGGCCTGGTACACACGAGCATGACGCCACAGCGGCCTGGTACACACGAGCATGACGCAGCAGCGGCCTGGTACACACGAGCATGACGCAGCAGCGGCCTGGTACACACGAGCATGACGCCACAGCGGCCTGGTACACACGAGCAGGACGTCACAGCGGCCTGGTACACACGAGCATGACGCCACAGCGGCCTGGTACACACGAGCATGACGCAGCAGCGGCCTGGTACACACGAGCATGACGCCACAGCGGCCTGGTACACACGAGCATGACGCAGCAGCGGCCTGGTACACACGAGCATGACGCCACAGCGGCCTGGTACACACGAGCATGACGCCACAGCGGCCTGGTACACACGAGCATGACGCAGCAGCGGCCTGGTACACACGAGCATGACGCCACAGCGGCGGGGTACACACGAGCATGACGCAGCAGCGGCCTGGTACACACGAGCATGACGCCACAGCGGCCTGGTACACACGAGCAGGACGTCACACGGAACTGGTACACACGAGCATGACGCCACAGCGGCCTGGTACACACGAGCATGACGCAGCAGCGGCCTGGTACACACGATCATGACGCCACAGCGGCCTGGTACACACGAGCATGACGCAGCAGCGGCCTGGTACACACGAGCATGACGCCACAGCGGCCTGGTACACACGAGCATGACGCCACAGCGGCCTGGTACACACGAGCATGACGCAGCAGCGGCCTGGTACACACGAGCATGACGCCACAGCGGCCTGGTACACACGAGCATGACGCAGCAGCGGCCTGGTACACACGAGCATGACGCAGCAGCGGCCTTGTACACACGAGCATGACGCCACAGCGGCCTGGTACACACGAGCATGACGCCACAGCGGCCTGGTACACACGAGCATGACGCAGCAGCGGCCTGGTACACACGAGCATGACGCCACAGCGGCCTGGTACACACGAGCATGACGCAGCAGCGGCCTGGTACACACGAGCATGACGCCACAGCGGCCTGGTACACACGAGCATGACGCCACAGCGGCCTGGTACACACGAGCATGACGCAGCAGCGGCCTGGTACACACGAGCATGACGCCACAGCGGCCTGGTACACACGAGCATGACCCCGCAGCGGCCTGGTACACACGAGCATGACGCCACAGCGGCCTGGTACACACGAGCATGACGCCACAGCGGCCTGGTACACACGAGCATGACGCAGCAACGGCCTGGTACACACGAGCATGACGCCACAGCGGCCTGGTACACACGAGCATGACGCAGCAGCGGCCTGGTACACACGAGCATGACGCCACAGCGGCCTGGTACACACGAGCATGACGCCACAGCGGCCTGGTACACACGAGATGACGCCTCACGGACCTGGTACACACGAGCACGGTGCCACACGGACCTGGTACACACGAGCATGACGCAGCAGCGGCCTGGTACACACGAGCATGACGCCACAGCGGCCTGGTACACACGAGCATGACGCCACAGCGGCCTGGTACACACGAGCATGACGCAGCAGCGGCCTGGTACACACGAGCATGACGCCACAGCGGCCTGGTACACACGAGCAGGACGTCACACGGAACTGGTACACACGAGCATGACGCCACAGCGGCCTGGTACACACGAGCATGACGCAGCAGCGGCCTGGTACACACGAGCATGACGCCACAGCGGCCTGGTACACACGAGCAGGACGTCACACGGAACTGGTACACACGAGCATGACGCCACAGCGGCCTGGTACACACGAGCATGACGCAGCAGCGGCCTGGTACACACGAGCATGACGCCACAGCGGCCCGGTACACACGAGCAGGACGTCACACGGAACTGGTACACACGAGCATGACGCCACAGCGGCCTGGTACACACGAGCATGACGCAGCAGCGGCCTGGTACACACGAGCATGACGCCACAGCGGCCTGGTACACACGAGCAGGACGTCACACGGAACTGGTACACACGAGCATGACGCCACAGCGGCCTGGTACACACGAGCATGACGCCACAGCGGCCTGGTACACACGATCATGACGCCACAGCGGCCTGGTACACACGAGCATGACGCAGCAGCGGCCTGGTACACACGAGCATGACGCCACAGCGGCCTGGTACACACGAGTATGACGCAGCAGCGGCCTGGTACACACGAGCATGACGCCACAGCGGCCTGGTACACACGAGCATGACGCCACAGCGGCCTGGTACACACGAGCATGACGCAGCAGCGGCCTGGTACACACGAGCATGACGCCACAGCGGCCTGGTACACACGAGCATGACGCAGCAGCGGCCTGGTACACACGAGCATGACGCCACAGCGGCCTGGTACACACGAGCAGGACGTCACACGGAACTGGTACACACGAGCATGACGTCACAGCGGCCTGGTACACACGAGCATGACGCAGCAGCGGCCTGGTACACACGAGCATGACGCCACAGCGGCCTGGTACACACGAGCAGGACGTCACAGCGGCCTGGTACACACGAGCATGACGCCACAGCGGCCTGGTACACACGAGCATGACGCAGCAGCGGCCTGGTACACACGAGCATGACGCCACAGCGGCCTGGTACACACGAGCATGACGCCACAGCGGCCTGGTACACACGAGCATGACGCCACAGCGGCCTGGTACACACGAGCATGACGCAGCAGCGGCCTGGTACACACGAGCATGACGCAGCAGCGGCCTGGTACACACGAGCATGACGCCACAGCGGCCTGGTACACACGAGCAGGACGTCACAGCGGCCTGGTACACACGAGCATGACGCCACAGCGGCCTGGTACACACGAGCATGACGCAGCAGCGGCCTGGTACACACGAGCATGACGCCACAGCGGCCTGGTACACACGAGCATGACGCAGCAGCGGCCTGGTACACACGAGCATGACGCCACAGCGGCCTGGTACACACGAGCATGACGCCACAGCGGCCTGGTACACACGAGCATGACGCAGCAGCGGCCTGGTACACACGAGCATGACGCCACAGCGGCGGGGTACACACGAGCATGACGCAGCAGCGGCCTGGTACACACGAGCATGACGCCACAGCGGCCTGGTACACACGAGCAGGACGTCACACGGAACTGGTACACACGAGATGACGCCTCACGGACCTGGTACACACGAGCATGACGCCACAGCGGCCTGGTACACACGAGCATGACGCAGCCGGGCATGACTCGTTCATTGTCTCAGCAACTCCACTTCCCGCCCCTATTGTCTTACGTAGTATCTGACTGTTATCTCGACCACGAAACTGGTTTGACTGGGATTATTCGACTGCAGGTACATAAAGTAAATGTAAGTTGCCTTACTGTTAGAGACCTGCAAAATTCGCGGATTCATTCGGTGATAGGCTAGAATGCTAACACATATACCTCTTAGATAATTTTGCTATTGGGTTACTGTTCATCTGGATGAATCTCAACCAGTTATAAACCCTCAACCAAAGAAGGATCGAATCACAGACAAACCAGCTGAGACGACTTACAAGTCGGCAGCCAATGAACTTGCGTTATTTGCCCAAGTGTACAGGGGTATGTGCAGTCTATCCTGAAGGCCATCGAAACCGCGAATTTTGCAGGTCTTTTCTTATGGTCTAAAGTTCTTCCCGATGCTGTTATGCGGTTCTGAAGTTGGAGTTGAGCAACTGGTTCACTGCAAATAACAGAGAAAGTAAGCGTCCGGCTGAGGTCTAATTGAACTAAATGTACAATCACTTCAGAACCTGTCGCTGTCTAAAAACCAGAGGCGGCTAAAGGGTCCCGCGCCAGCTCTTTGCATTTTCTTTCTCCTTGTTTTCTGTGGAAAATACGTACATAACCGGAAAAGAATGAATTAAAACTTTCATTAACATGTATCATAATGTGTTGGTCATTTTGATTTTGTATTACAAAATAATTTTACAATTTATAAAACCGATCTGAGTATATTCATCCAGGAAATTTAAAATATTTCTTAAGATAAATTTTAAACCCATCTACAAAACGATTGCTTGGGGGAAAGAAAATTGGGGTCAGCAACAGTTTAGCTCCAACTTCGAAGGCGTATACCAGCCTCGTGACGCACTTTAAACAGAAAGTCATGTTATGTCACTTCGACTTACATTTTTGTCGTGAACCAGCAGCCGAAATTTTTCAGTCGAACCCAAGACTCGCCCTGTATAAGCGCTTTTTATGAAACAACTAGCCAATGCCCGGCATAAGATGCTATGCCTCTTTCAAATTTGTTTAATCTATATCTGTACCTCTATAAATCTAATAATATTTCTCTGTGTATAAAAACGTATCTACATCTCTCTATCCCTTTCTATATGTCTACATATCTATGGCCATATCTCAGTATATCTTCCTATATATATATTTTCATAATACTATATATCGTTCTGTCTCTATACATCTATACATCTACTTCTCTCTATCTCTCTATGTATATATCTTCCTACCTATTTATTTATCTTTACGAAACAGAAGGTGAACATGCAAACAATCATTTATATTTTATTTATAAATCTTTTTACCTGTCACAGGCGTGACATAGGTATATAATAGCATATAATACGTACACATAGCCGTTTCATTATATAGTTTAAAATTTCGGTCTGTTAATCAAATGATTCAATGGTCGACGTACCTGTTCAGGCAGCGAATTATAGCGGCGAGTGCGGAAACAATGCGTAGTTCGCGTCCAGAAATGAGTTGGAAATACAGCGTTACATGTATATTTAAAATCAGGCTCGGCATTATTTTGAAGATTGTACGTTATTTCGCGTCCTAGTTCCGTTTTTTAAGAACACGAGAACATGAATTTGCTCGTTACCGAGTACTGAAAGACCGTTTCACGTTTATTGACGTGACAACGTCTAATAAATCGATGAACGCCGGCGGCACGCACGAAAAAGTGTCCCGTTGCGCACATTATCCCGTTACGCTGTGTCCCGTAACGCTCATTGTACGCTTGCGCCGCATCTAATCTCTCTTCCACTCGATTGGAGCAACCATCGATTTGACTTTTTCGAGGCACATTCAACTTGAAACACTCACATTCGTTTCCTACTTTTCCTATCATCGTCCTATCCTTAACAGAATAACACAGATTGAAAGAAGTTAAATAGCAAAAATGTATCAAAGTTATAGTTAAAATAATCTGTTTGTTAAAGTAATAAACATATTTGAATTAATGAGTGCAAATAAAAGTAAATTTATCAATTAAATTGTAGATTTCATTTCACTACTTCTTTGTATCCATACTAAATAGTGATAATTCAATAATAATAATTTAATTCAATTCATAAAAGTATGCAATCATTTCATCAATGTTTTGTTATGACGTTGTCACGTTAAACTATCGTCCGTAAACCGACTTTACAGACAACTTTTTTTTTTTTAGTTTTAATTGTGAACACAGCCTCGTGGGGAGCAGGATCGTGCGCTCGAGGCTCCGAGGAACATAAGAAGACGTGAGAGAGAGAGAGAGAGAGAGAGAGAGAGAGAGAGAGAGAGAGAAGATATAACTAGTGAAGGATGAGCCCGCGAGGAGAAAACTGTTACCTCTTGGGCGAGCGGGCAGAGACCAGGTAGAGAGATGAGGCACGATAACAGATGGGAGACTCGATTAAAATAAAAATGAAAAAAAAAAAAGTCTACTCGGCTGACAAAACATTCGTGCGCATACTCTGTCCGCCGTCCCGAGAGCGATTGCGTTTCCCGCATCTGCACCGCCGCGATATACTCCATCCGCCGTAGAACGCCCTGCGATCGCGTTTTTTTTGTTGTTATAATTTGATCAAACACAACAGAGACTTAATACCGGACAGCTCTATACCAACAGCACGTGCGAGAGGTGAATAAAATACTTTTTTTTACAGATGAATCGTTGAATTATTTTATTATATTATCTGGTGTCATATTTCTAAGAGAAAAAAAAGTTATTTTTCGTTGTCATAACGTTAATAACATAAGACAGGGTTTCCGAACCGGTGGTGCGCGTACCACTAGCATTACGTGGCAACGTCGCAGGTGGTAGGCGATCAATTGCTGTCAATTTAAGTTCCACTGGCCCTGATATTAAAAGTTTGATAATGGACAAATGGCAAAAGGTTTCCCGCTAAAAAAAAAGCAATTTTTTATTAATCCGGAATTTTGGACTCATTTTTAATATTATTGTCCAAAATTGTTTGTTTGTAGCGTTGTTCAATTTGAATTAATGTGTTTAATTGTTTTGTTTTCGGAGTTACGTGTTATAAATAAGACTGCCATTTTGCAATAGACATTTCATTTTTTCCCTAAATTTCAAAAATAACTATAGCTTATATATTAATATCTCAAACTAAAAGGTTAAGTAGGTCTAGTGCCTAGTGGTCATGTCTGCATGATTACATGCTAACAGCGTGAAGCCGTTTTTTTTCCTTCAGCTAATTGTTGCGCCATATAGGATAAACGCCCAAAACATTGGCTGAAGTGTAGTGTTTGCTGTGCGGAAACAGTTTTAAATGACTTTTCTTTTAAAAATGAAAGTGACAGTTTTTACCGATGGAGATTCTAATTCACACTTAACTGATCATCATCAGACGGTACAAGCACAATTTCCGCAATGTTTTGGGCGTGTACAATACGGAGATGGTGAGGTAGCACGTCACACAGCATCCCGTCTCCTGGCAATTCTTAACTCCATGGGTGTTGAGGGGCCCGCCTCGTCAGAGTTGTATGTGTATCAGTGAGGCGGGATGATAAGCGCGACGCTCGCTGGTGCTTCTAGCGCGGTGTCTCCTCTGGACTGGCGCGCAGTCTTCTCGTCGTCACAGGATAACTGCGAGATCTGAGCGGTGACCGTAACATTATACGGCGGAGAAATGAAGATAAAGGCGTAATGCAAGTCCCTTAAGGGGATTGGTGCACCAGCATCGTATTATAAAAAACAATATATTTGTGAATGATTCAGCTGCTAGAGAAGATTTGAACCATTCTGGTGTAAAATTTATTTTTTTATTTTTTTTATTTTAATTAGATTATTGCTGATTTTCGGGAATTTTTTAAATTCAAGCTTTATTAAAAAACTATAAAGAATTCAGTGGTAAAACTTTCGCAGATAAATTTTCAGACACGGGAGATATGACTGTGAGCATTATTTTATCTGTAATCATTATTAATTTAACGTATTTACAATTTAAATTTTAATAAATGAGCTGCTACGAAATTGCGTGATATTCATTTGCGAATTTAATAACATTCGCGTTTTCATTTGTAATTCAAACGCCTACATATCTGTCGGCTGAATGATTGACTTTATTTTAGTCTTTAGCTTATTGCAGTCGGACCTAAAGTAAAAACGTAGCTGTAGATGTTTGAGCCGCGTGCAAGCTCGGATACGAGAAATTATGGAGCGCGCTGGACAGTAGTGACACCTTGCGACAGTTTCCCGAACTTGTTGCAGCCCGTTCCCACCCTGCCACAGCTGTCTGCTGTTTACGAAGGGGAGACGGGATTTCGCGTGAAACTGATATGAAGTCAACGTATTCATTTTCAGTAGATAAGAGAACGTGTTTGGTCTAGCTCGGCGTATAATTGAATGGTTATTCTCTGTTATTATTGAGCACAGTGATTTAGCTAGATGTTTTTTGTTGTAAGCGTGAGATTTATTCAGGAATAAAATGCCGAAGAAGCAGAGTACACAAAAGAACAAAACTATCGAAAGCCATTAGAGCGCTTAGAAAAAAGAATAAAGAAAGATAAGATATTATTTTATTATAGCTTTTTTTGCCATACATTTATTTTTCAGAGTTGCGTATGTACAACGCGATGGACGCGATGCGACAACAAAAAGATGTGTAAAATTGTAAACATGTTTTTTTTTTTTCCAGCAATGCGTGAACCATTCATAAACTATACTCAACATGTATACGTATAATTACGTTTGAATTTTTTTTTATGAGAGGCATCAATGTTAACAAGTTTTTTAAGCCACAATAGACTTTTTTCAGAAAAATAAGTGTAGCAGAAAACACTCAACATAGTCTCACACAAAATCAGTTTACATGAATGCAGTTTTAAGAAGTAAGCTACGTAAATAATAGTTAAACATTATTTAATATCTGCTGGTAACGTTTCCAAAGTATCAGCTTCGCCTTCATTCACGAACAATATTCGTGAGCTTATTTATTTATTTTGCTGGCGTTTCGTTGGTGACTGTTAGGACTGCAAAATTAGTAAACATTTTTCACCCTATCCTGAGTTAAATATAAGTGTGCGCGGTTAGATGAGGACCTAGATGTGTCTCATGCTTACGCCTTTACACTCTACTCATGCGGGGTATTAACCATGCGCGTAAGGGCGCGTTGCCAATGACCTGTAGGATAGTCTCAACAATCCTCTACGGACTCGAAAAATGTCACCTGCTCATTGGCTACTTGACTTGTGACAATTGTTTGTTGTAATGCCTGTGATTCATCGTTGATTTTGTTGAGGAGTTTTCAGTGATTCAGAGCCTCCCATTTAACTGTGGCCGAATTGAAGAAGCAGTACAAATGTTACATGCTTGAATTCATAGCGAATGGAAACCACAAATATTTACTGATGTAGTGGTTGGTAAAAAAAAATATTATTCGTATCGCGTCCATCGCTTCGCGCCATGGTGGCTCCTATATTATATGGATTTACAAAATATAACGATTCATTTACGACACTTAAGATAAGGTGTGTAGGATTTTAAGAATTCACTTGAATTAATATTTAAGAACATATTTCAGGATAACTTGTGAAGACGCTCGTACAGACGGCACCGGTTGTGATGACTCATTGTTACCAGAGCAGGTATATACGAAGTGGCATGTGAAACCTCAACACAATTCGAAAATCACTAAGTGTTACATTGAAATGTGTCCGCTACAAATGTTCAGGAATTATAATTTTGAAATCGAGTAGAAATATTCCTGCAATTAGCATTAGGTATATTTTAATAGACATTGAAAGCGAATCATTAAGTAGCTTCAAAATCCAAATACCAGAATACAGA
Organism: Bacillus rossius redtenbacheri; assembly: GCF_032445375.1. Lineage (NCBI taxonomy): Eukaryota > Metazoa > Arthropoda > Insecta > Phasmatodea > Bacillidae > Bacillus > Bacillus rossius. The sequence goes on along the minus strand of NC_086343.1, from coordinate 28,684,420 downwards.
TAGTCTGTAACAAAACAGACCTCACCGACTAGATATGGTCCAGATTGTTAATACTAACACATTTGAAAAAACTGACCAGTTACTTAATATGTTTAAAATTTTTAAACCTGTTTAGATGATTGGTGATGTAATAATGTCTCTTGGAAACTACATAAGATTTTAACTGCTTTTATTTCTCCATAAATTCGCAAATCACCATGGCGGCCATTTTACGATCACGATTTAGTTCTTAAATTTTAAATTAGTTTATTTGTTGAGAGCCTGGTACAATGTGTCTGACCACTAAAGCGATCCGAGCCGCATAGTGTATACTACTGCGAGGTTGCTGAAGTAGGCTCGGGTCGGGACGAATTTCGCTGTGAAGAAACAAAGGTTTTTAATACATGTAAAATTATCCCAAAGCCGAAAATTTGTACAGTAGTAGAATGAACATTTCTTAGTAACACGTCAAAAGTTTAAGTACAGCCGCAAACCTTGTGCGTCACACCAGGGGCGCAACAACAAGGGGGGGGGGGGCAAGGGTATTTTGCCCCCCCCCCCCCCTCTGAAACATTGAAGTGGGGGCAAACGGGGGCAAAGAAAGTGCTGTGTAATCAATTTTTAGATAATAAAACTGCTTAAATAGCACCATTTTCCACCTTGAAATACAAATTTTCTAGGGGGAGGACCCCCGGACCCCCACGCTTCAATAGGGAGGATCGATGATTCTTTATAAAAAGGTATATTCCCCCCCCCCCCTTTGGAAATTTAGTTGTTCCGCCCCTGCGTCACACCAAAAACGAGCAGTTAAGTACAAAATGACAATTTTTTGAAACGATCCACAATAATGGATATTGCTAATGCAGTTTATGGAGTAGACCGTCAGTATGGAACCAAAAATAATCTGGAAACATTGCCCTATCTGAGGATAGTGATAAAAAGCACAAAGTTTAAACATGTTTCTATAAAATAGACCTTTTAAATCATTAAAGGTAACGAATTAACTTTCATTCAATTTTAAGGAAATATAAATACATCTTACATAAACTTAAAGAGCCCAACGTGGAAATCGCTTGAAGTAAACGTTGTTGCATATTTATTCATCTTTAAATTGGTATATTTTTTAAGTGTCTCATACAATTAGTCTGACCACTAAAGCGATCCGAGCGCGTAGTGTATACTACTGCGAGGTTGTCGAAGTAGGCTCGGGTCGGGACGAATTTCGCTGTTAAGAAACAAAAATTTTTAATACATGGAAAATTATCCCAAAGCAAAAATTTTGTACAGTAGTAGAATGAACATTTCTTAGTAACACGTCAAACGTTTACCGATGAAACCTTGTGATCACACCAATAATGAGCAGTTGAGTCCTTAATGATAATTTCTACAATGATCCACAAAAATGTTTCGTAAACTTAATAACTTTAATACTTTTTTAAGTCGGTTCTCATTATGACACCAATGTAATATAAAAGAATGCCCTACATGGTAATTGTGATAAACACCTCAAAGTTTAAACGTCATATTATTAAATTGGTAATTTTAATCATAAAAGGTAAGAAAAAAATATATTTTTATAGAAATTTGACTACATGTTACATAAATTAAATATGTTGAGCGTAGCGTCAAAATCACTTCATAAATATTGTCTGTGTGTGTGTTTTTTTTAAAGGTTTAAATGTGTATATTTTGAGTGTCTGGTACAATAGTCTGACCACTGATGTATTTCAAGCTGCGTAGTGTGTGTGCAGCAGTGTTAAAGTCGCTCGTGCTGGGACGTTTTTTGCTACAGAAAACTAAGGTTTTTAATGTATGGTAATTCCAGACTGAATTTTACTCTGAAAGAATAAAAGTTTCCTAACTACAAGTGATTTTTGCTGCAAACGTAGATAAAAATCTTCCAGGATGCGATTTGCTTAGGTAAAAGTGTTAGTATGATAAATTCTTTAATTTCTAAATTATTAATAAATAACAACAATAGAACTTCCCAGAAAGTTGTGATAAACTGACGATATTGCGCGAGTAGCAGACCCGTACGTGACTACAGAGAAAGGCTATTTTCCTTGACCGTTAGGATTTCTGGGACAAACACCCTCTCACAGCTAGGGTCATAAAATACGGTCAAACTCTTGCAAAAACATCCACCACCGCTCTTTGCCACTAGCAATTCAACGAAGTAAGCTAGGCGCAGCACTCCAATGAATTAACTTCGAAAAAAAAATACTAAATATGTAATTCTATCAATACATTTTACAACATAACTTATGTTTTATTTATTTTCTGGAAAAAAATAATATTATCATACGAATTATGTTATAAAAGTGACAAAACTCAATAAGTACATTTACGGTGTATGGTTTTCTTCAATTGTTATGTAGTAAACTAATTTTATACAATGAAATATATATATATTATAATATAGGCTACATTAAAATTTTGCATAGTTCTGATCGAAAATAATATAGTGTACTAGCTGCCCGACCCGGCTTCGCACGGTTGTATTTATGGGGGGGGAAATGAGACCAAATCGAATAGCACCGATGGTTTCCCGACTCTCGAGCACGTAACGTTGTCATGGAGACGAAGTGCCCACTGTTTCCCGGTCTTAAACACCAATCAACATTGATAATTAGTTTATTATTAATTATAAATTATTAAGACTATTAATCGAAATAAAAACTACCCTATCTCTCAAGTTGGAAACAATTACACATAAATGCCAATTTTCATCGAAATCGGTTGACTTGGTAAAGAGTTCACTGGACCTTTTTAGAAATCAGATGTAGTTAGTAATTGTCTTCTTAATTTGAATAATTTATATCACTTTCAAATCCCGACCGACTTTGTTCTACCAGTGTATAGTTATTTACCTGTATATATCTAAAAATTGGTGGTCTGTATTTAATGAGTGATGAGGACTACACTAACAATGAAATAGTCGTTGCCATGGAGACGAATGAAGCATCAACAATGCTACAGCCGTTGCCGTGGTGATTTTCTGCCAACTCATACATACATCACATTAGAAAACTCTAAAATTATCAGATTAAGACCATTAATCGAAATAAAAACTATCCTATCTCTCAAGTTGGAAAAAATTACACATAAATGCCAATTTTCATCGAAATCGGTTAAGTGGTTTAGGAGTCCATTGAGGACAAACATTGTGACACGAGATTTATATATATTAAGATTAGAAATAAAACATAATTATATTTTTTGGTATTAAAATCATTTTGAATAATAACATTTTTGTAACAAAATACGAACACACATATATATAAAACCAGAGGTCCTCTAGAATTTTGATTTACAAGTTCCAAGCAGAAATTGTTTATTATTAATTTTATTGTATCAAAAATCATTCATATAAGAAAAAATAATATGTATATCTCAATAGATGTAACATGAATACACCATATCATATGCATTAAATATATTTTAAGTAATCCGTAAATAAGACTAAGTTTATTGAGTGTCGCAGTACGCAGCGTGTTTCAAAGCCCGCCGGCCGTGAAAGATCAGTACGGCCGCAGTACACTGCAACGCTCGGGCAGCTTTAATGAGGCAAATAATTATGCTAGACTCTTTATAAATATACTATCTTAAAGCTAAAAGTATAATTAAAAAACATTAGACATTTTTTCGCATTGGGCTCTTCAAATCGGTGTAAATCGTATTTTTATCTGGGTGGCAAAGATAAAAAAATATATGTCGTGAATTAATCGCTTTATATCATATCTTAAATATTAAAAATTTATTTATTTTCTAACATTAATGGGTGTATTACAGTTTCTAGATTATTTTGGTAAGTTTACGGACAGTCAAAATTAAAAACTGTATAAATGGGTAGCATTTTAATGGACTGATGCAAGTTGCTGTCACCTAGGACTTAAATGCCAATTTTCGGTGATAACGTACAAAGTCTACAGCGGTAAACTTTCTGTATGTTATTAAGCATAGTCAACTCTACCACAGTACAAAAATTCAGCTTTGGACAAATTTTTCACAGGTTTGTGCATTTTTAAGTCTTGGTTTCCTGGAGTAACACGAAAGTCTACGCGGGGTAGGGCGGCTACCTGATCCGAGAATGAAGGATAGGGCGAGATGGGAAGCGAAGATAATAGCTGGTTATCGCGGTTCGCTTTCCGTCCGTGTTGGAGAGAGAGAGAGAGAGAGAGAGAGAAAGGCGATATTGTGGAAGACCTTCGAAAGATTCCCGCTAGATGGCAGGCCTCAGAGCTGCGACCTTCGACAACCTCCACCCACAGAAGCTCTCTCGCCACTAACTCGCCAAATCTAACCCGCTAGCTTATATACGTGCTGGCTGGCCTTACAGTAGTAATAAACAAGCATTTATGAAACACTTAAGCTCATTTCCAACAAATTCTGGCGAATGACTGTTTTTTGTCCTGCACCAATCCCCTTAAGTGCTTTAAAGAATCTGTACCGGTTGTTTCACGTCTAAAAATTACTCTGAAAACACGCGTTTTAGACATTTTAACTCTTCTAAAAATACAGTTTAAAAATCTTCAACCGAAATCAAAAGTACTTTTCGGCCCTCAGCAAACTCTTTAAATGCTTTTCGTAAGCAGACCCCGCTCGGATATCTTGAGTAGTTTTGAAAACGCTTTGTTTTTCCTGAAGCTCTGCGCACCGTGTGTGTGCCCGGGTAGGCGGGTGCCTTAACACCAACGTTTCTGAACGGTAAGCAGTTGTCCCTGCCACAGATGCACTGCACCTCGAGTTACCTTGTTGCCGGCGGGGTCTCGCATCGGCACAGCGCTGTAGGCGCCCGCGGGCGAACCAGAGGTCTCGCCCATCGCGTCTGTGGCGCTCCGTGCAGCGGCGAGATGTCTGCGCCGCGAGACAGCCTTGCAGACACGCGACATCTTATCGCCTTTATCAGCGTGCATCACTCGTCACAAGTGCTCTGTTACTGCGTCAATAAGCCCTTCAGACACCGCGCACTCAATCATTATCGAGGTAACTCCCCCGCCCATTTCGCATCTTGTTTTTTTTTTTTTTTGACGTGACAACGGTCTAATAAAGCGATGAACGCCGGCTGCACGCACGAAAAAGTGTCCCGTTACGCACATTGTTCCGTTACGCTGTGTCCCGTTACGGTCATTGTTCCGTTATTATGTGACCTGTTACGCTCATTGTACGCTTGCGCCGCATCTATCTCTCTTCCACTCGACTGTTTATAAAGTGAAATGAAAAGTTAATGTGGTTTTCAGTGCTTATTAGAACAATTTCGGCAATAAAGGTTAATTATTCTTGCATTTTAAAAATCTGATTACTAGAATAATTTCAAGTATTTATTCCTTTATTATTAAAATAAAAATGATTCAATTTTATTCATAAAAGTATGTAATCATTTCATCAATGTTTTGTTATGACGTTGTCACGTTAAACTATCTTCCGTGAACCGACTTTACAGACAACCAATTTTTTTTTCTAGAAATTAGAAAAAAAAAATATTTTTTTCCCCCTAATAGAAAACTGTATGTACACTTTAAAAACGTAAGCGAGTCTTTCAGCACTCACCAGAGTAACATCTAACCTCGGTAACGAGCTAATTCGCGTGTTCTCAATTTGCTAAGACACTTATAGTACCTACGAAACTTGAGTCACGAAAATTGACGTAGAATTCTTTAAAAATAATGCCGAACGCGATGAATATACGAAAATTTGGTTTTCAACCACATTTTTTTCACATGAATCACACGCAGTGTCCGTCCGACACAATTTGAGACATTTCTATTGTGGACGGGTCTTAAGGGTGTATTGTATGTCCGTTGTTCCTGGTCACTATTTTATATTTACGTTTCACGCGGTTAAACTTGCAGACTTTTTGAGTGGCTGAAGTTTCATAAAGATGTCGCATACTTTTTGGATAGTTAGGCTGGCCAGTTAAATTTTTGCGTTTTTTTTTTCCAGTATGAATAAGGAGAATGAAATTGAAGCCAGTTTTACTGGCTACTTCGTGATATGATTTAATTTGTTTCAGAAAAAAAAGCATTTTTAATAGCCTTTTTTAAATCCTCTGATTTTTTTTTATTTTAAATTTTGAATAAAATTAAATCATTTTTTTAAAATACATTTGAAACATGCCACGCAAAAGCCACCAGCTTTGCCTTAAACCCAAAAAATTTCTGTTTTTATTTATTTTTAATTTCATTTGGTTCTCCTCCTCCATAGCACACAAAAATTTTTAAAAATTCAACCTTACCAGCTAATCATGCAAAATTGTGCATTAAACGTTTTTTTTCTTCCTTTTCATTCTGTTGGAGAATGCCCAGGAAAAAAAAATGTCGACGAGTGAAAACGTGTTAAACGTAAAAAGAAATCAGTGACCTGTGACGGGAGATACTCCCTTGTCGTCTCACGAATTGTGCCGACGAGGTCACGGAATGTGCCGGCGAGGTCACGGCCCATGGTGTAAGAAAGGGAGGTGAAACCGTCCGGCCGCCCAAAATCGTCCTCCACTGCGCACTACGTCATACTATTTTATTCCAGAACCTCGAGTCTTTTTGAAATGATTGTGAAGTCCAAACACTGGACAACTACATAAAAGCACTCAGGATTATGTAAGCACCAACAATAACAAAGGTTCGCACGAGACGCAGATGAAGTGGATGGGAAGCGCCTGAAAGAAGAGCGCCGGCTACAACCAAGGTGACGTAGCGAGGGAGCGCGTGGAGGGGGAAAACCTGCGCACGGTTTCACCTCCCCTTCCTTACACCATGGCCCCGCCGGGAGATGGCGTGCCGCGAGCTGTCACCTGAGTCACAGGTAGTAGCGGGATATCTCCGGGCACCGTAAGGTCGTTAGGCGGCCGGACAGCCACCAATCTGGACGCCGTTCAGAGACGAGGAGAGACGACCGCCTCCGGCCACGGGGTCCCCCCTCCCCCCCAACTCAATCACGCGACGTCACGCGACGCTACCAGGGAATGAGATATCGTAACGTTGTTGCCACAACAGAACGCGTCAATTCCCACCGACCAAAGCATCCTCCCCTCCGGCATGCGTACAGCGAGTATAACCAGTCGTGACATTATGCATGTTCGAATTCTCACAAACTGGTGTTCAAATAAAGAAAATAAGAAGGGGAAAAAAACATTTTCGGCGATCATTTGTTTGTTGTGTTTATAAATTCCTCGCGGTTTATTCCCGATAATGTTTTTTTTTTTAATAGGTATGTATGCGTTCAGTTAATAAATTCACGATGGTTAATACGCAGAGAAAAATACTAAACCACTGCTTTGGACCTGATTTTCAACAGTGAATTTTATTAATAAACTGTCCATCTTTTAATAATTCACTATAACATTTCCATTCGTCTGTGTGAACTGTGGCGGAAGGACGCAGATCACGTAGTTTCCTTACCCGCCGCTAGAATTCGCTGCCGGAGCAGCCACGTCGATTAGCGAATCATTCCATTTGCAGAGAGAAATTTTAAAACTATATAATGTAACTGCTCCGACAAAAGCGAAAAAGACTTGAAAAAAAAATAAACCCCGGCTTTGGACATGGTTTTCGACAATAAATTTTATTAAAATACAACCATCTGGTTAAAATTCGCTAAACAGGTTAATACTATGAATTTCCCTTTGGCTTTGTGAACTTTGGATTGCACTATCCTCCACAGATGTCAAGACAGTGGTTACACATTTCCGTTCCATACGACTTCCGTCGCATCATTGGCGACAGTGGAGCGAGTGGAGCAGTCGCTCCAGGGCGGAAGGCTCTGGGGGGGGGGGGGACTTCCTGGAGAAAAATTGTAATTATTACAAATGTCGGATATATATAAAATTAAAGTTGGCTCTTCTTCAATCAGGTTTCTCTTTTATGAACTCATTCCCTGGTAGCTTCGCTCGCATTGAAGCCATTAAATAAGTATCAGAGATCATTACAATAGAAATGAATCAATAAAATATATTTCTCTGTAACAAAAATAAATAATTTTGAATTTTGACCGTCGATAATACAGTGCAACGGTATTACAACTCAGGGTTGCTAGATGGCGTTAAAGTAACTAGATTCTGAGATTTTTCGCCAAACATTTTTTTAATCTTTCGTAAAAAATATATTTTTTTCAATAAAAAGTATCCTATGTTACTTCTAATACCTCCAAGAAAATGTGTACAAAGTTTCATGATGATCGGTTAAGTAGTTTTCGCGTGAAAGTGTAACAAACAAACTTACATTCACATTTATAATATTATAGTAGGGATAGTAGGGATATTATAAATTAAATAATTGTGATAAAGTATAATATTTGCAGTGTTGTTAAGTAACGAATTACAAGTAATCGAATTACTTGTAACGATTACTTTTCAAGTAATTTATACTTGTAACGAATTACATTTAAAAAATGTAATTCGTACTTGTAATCGGAATACATAACATTAATTGTAATCGTTACATTAAGGTAATCGATACTTTATATTAACTTGCCGTTACTTTTATTCTCGGAACATATAATGAATTCAGTTAAGAACAAGAAGAACATACATTTTTGTATTAGTAAAGTTTATAAGTTTACGCTTGTAGTGCTAGTGACTTGCAGTGTATCCAACATTACCCTATCCTAAAATCTGCATTTTTAAAATTTAACACATCACTGCCGTCAAGTGCTCCCGTTGAGCGTCTTTTTACTGTTGGTAAAGATGTTTTTGCCATCAAGAGAGGGAATATATTTGATGAGAACTTTAAAATGCAATTGTTTTGTAAGGTCAATTCCAGAATTTAAAGAGTTATTTTTATTACAGGTAGCTACTTGTATGAAGTCTTTTGATGTTATTCAAGCATGTTTGTCCTCAAATATTATTCATTTAATTAAAGATAATATATTTAATCATTACATGAAATAATTTTTTTTAACAAAACATATATGTATGTTTATTAATGTAACAGTGTGTAAAAAATTTGAATCGTAAGTCAATTTTAAAATGGTAGTGGAAAGTAATTGTAATTGTAATTGTAATTTTACTGATTACTTTTATGTAAAGTAATTTTTACTTGTAATTAGTTACATTGTCACCACAGTAATTGTAATTGCGCCCAATTACTTTTTCCGAGTACTTTTAACAACACTGAATATTTGTAACTGAATCCCCACCAAAAGGTTTGTCAAGAGTTGGACGTAGACTGAGCCACGTCGCCGCGCTGCCGTCTGGCGGCGTATCGGCGCATGCGCACGAGACCATCGTCACTGCGCATCTCATCCTGTTGGGTTTCCACTCGTTCAACGAGCTACACCTTAGTGCTCAGTCTTGTCTTTGAATATATATACTGTATAGAAGTCGCGAGTGGATAGGATTTACTCTACGTTTTTCAGAAGCGTATGATGAGCAGCTTGGGAACTTCACCGCTGCAGTGCGCTGCCGTAACGCCCTGTATCGTCTTAGTTGTTATTTACACGTTAGGGCGCAGCACTGTCGCCCGCTGTCATTCCCCGCATCCCCCACCCATCATTCACTGCAGCTCAACGTCGTTCAACTGGAGGGGGAAGGGGTGTTTGAAGAGTTCGACACTTGTCCGCTAGGGACCACCACAAGTCGATGCCCTAGAGATGGTGGCGATTGCGGCGGTGAATTAACCAACTACCTCAAAACCGTATTAGAAATTTTAACCTGGGCTGGCGACTTCTATACAGTATATATATTCAAAGGTCTTGTGTAGTGAGTGGCTAGTGAGTCATCAGTGTCGCGCAATTTTGTGATTTTTGCGATTGCTTTGCTGTTCTTTTATTTGGTCTAATTTATACAGCACGTGCAATTTAGTTTTAAACAGCGGTTACACGGGTAAGTTACCTATATATTCCATGTTACAGTGTCAAAGAAGTGTAGTGGTGCAGAATGCCACAAACGAAGGAAAGAGAAAGAAAGTGCAGAACTAATTGAACTGAAAAAAAAAAACGAGAAAGTTATCGTGTTATTTTTCGAAAACAAGTGAGGTGTTAAATAAACAACAGTTTGCTTTCTGGAGATAATGGAGAAGTAACACAGACTGAGACATCGGCTACTTCACCTGTTCTCCCTGTTCCCAGCACCAGCTCAGAGTGAGGGTCTGTGGTTGTTCAAGGGCCCAGTGGCGCAGTTGAGATTGCAAATGAAAAGGTAGAGCGTGGACAGATTGGTGAAAAACGGGATGTCAAAGAGATTATTTCATGTGATAGAGGAAACTTTGAAGAAACTCTCAAATTTCAACAAAATAGGTTAATAATAAAGTTAGGTCATCACCAGCCGAAAGGTCCATTACCGAAAGACGAAGATGGTAGAAATAAAAATAGGGGGTTTGATGAGAAATAGCATTTTCAGAAAAATAAAAACCACCCATTAAAAGTAAAACGTAGCTGGTTATGCTATTCAAACGTCCTAAATGTTTGCTACTTGGTCATATCTTGCCAACAAGTGAATTATTTGAAGGAAATTTCAGCTGGATACAGTATCGTCAACTGACACCCTATGCTCTCTCAGTGGAAAGTCAATAGTAGCTAAAGTTATAATTACGTATACAACGCGTTTTAGTACTTTCCTCAATAATCAGTAGCTTTTTTGATCTCTTCTAGATCTGCACAGTCAACAGTAAGACCCATTTGCTAGCGGAAGTATATTTCATTTGAAATTGCGTGACTGTGTGATTGTTCGTGGTTTGTTATGTTTCGTCCTAAATGTTCCCAGTCGGACGTACCTTTGGTAAACCCTACTTAACTACAAGACGTATCAAAAAGCCAGCACCAGTTTAGCCAAGATTATAAAAACCAATTCTCGAGCTAATTTCAGTAACATCACGCCCGCGACGCGATACAGGTAAGGGGAAAATATATATTTCTAAGCTGGAAGATTGTCGCGTCCGCCATTTATGTCGCGCTGACGTCGCAGATGGCTTGGACGTGATTGGTTAGAAAATGCCAGCATTCAGTCGCGCGGAACATAAAGTCGGTTACACTTAGGGGCGTACGCAGGATATTTGCCCCCTATATCCCAAAAATTCCTAAATAATCTATCGTCCCCACCAAAAAGAGGAAATAATTTGAGAGCAAACAAAGGGCAAAGTTGTTCTACCCCCCTCTCCTCCAGTAATTGTATTCTGCATACACACCTCTTACACTGTGTAAAATGAGAGTAAATACAAGGAATTTTCAACGAAGAATGCAGTCTCCCAACGAAGGGTTCTCCGTAGTTTCAGATAAGGAAGTCACCGTTGAAACTACGCTTTAATTCCGATTTCCAAATTCAGAGTTCCGAAGAGTGTAAACATGCAAGTGGGAGAATAATGTTTCTGACTTTGGACTTCACTGGTTTACAAAGGTTTTTTTTTCTTACTAAGTAATCTAATATTGTTGTTTAAAAACAACATTTTGGACATACACCATTGCGAGTTCAAGCCCGGCTCAAAATTGATGAGGAAAAGGCAAGGGATTGCTGGCCCGGGGGGGGGGGGGGGGTTGTTAATTCCCTCCTGAGCTCGTATTATTATGTGTTAAACCTTTCTTTCCTCAGAAGTTGTATGGAACTACTCAAGTTCAGTAGTCGAGACCATGAATTCGTGAAATGCTCTAAGGCCAATATCTGACTTATTTGTAGAGACCTGCAAAATTCGCGGTTTCGATGGCCTTCAGGATAGACTGCACATTCCCCTGCACACTCGGGCAAATAACGCCAGTTCATTGGCTGCCGACAGGTGAGTCGTCTCAGCTGGTTTGTCTGTGATTCGATCATTCTTTGGTTGAAGGTTTATAATTGGTTGAGATTCGTACAGATTAACAGTAAGCCAATAACAAAATCGTCTAAAAGGTATACGTATTTGACTTCTAGCCTATCGCCGAATGAATCCGCGAATTTTTCCGGTCTCTACTTATTTGATGTAATTTTTCGCAACCGCATCCTTTTATTGTACGATGGCCCCTCCCGAATAGTCTACCTGGAGAAGCACCTGTGCTAGTTAGCAAGGTATTCCATTGAAGAAAACCCGAAGAATGGATATCTGGCAGACACACCATGCAAACTAGCAATGAAATTACGTCCGAAATAAAGATTTTAATCAATATTTCCCTTTGCAAGAATCAGCCAAAAAAGGGTTCTAATATTATTATTATGAATTTTGTTTTCTGAGTTATCTCAGTCAGCACCAGTTTATTTACGAATATATACAAAGGGAAAAAAAAATAGTGCGTGGAGTCCCTCCGCGCGGAAGAAGAGAAACTTCGTAATGTGGAAATGAAAATAGGAAGGGGTAGAAATTGATTTTTATTGAAATCATATTGTATCAAATCAAACTAAAAAAAAAAAACAAGTAAATGAAATAATGAATATTATAAATTAAAATAGAACAATAAAATAGAACAACCAGTACGTATTTCAGCTAATTTCACGACGCTCACACTGTTTACTTCGCTGCATAGCAAGAATACCACGCGCATGTGCTTGGAATATTGGACGCTACTCGTTGCTAACGCTCGCGCTGGCCTGTGACAGGTATACTATACGCGCATGCGTTCGAGTGCCACGCATTCACTCTCGCTCTGTCTCTTTCTATTCCCCCTCCCCAGGAGCGTTGAACGTTTAACGCAACAGTGCTTTCATACCACCTCCATGGTAGCGTTAAACGTTTAACGCAACCTTGTTGGAAGTCGCATTAGAAGTTTCACTTAAAAAAATTGACGAAGATCCAGCGTTGTTCGTACGCTCGAGGTGATAAAAGGTTGAGCCAGCGTACCTGCAGCTTGATGGAGGGCAGGCGCTGGTACTTGCCCAAGGGCTGAGCCAGCAGCAACTTGATGGAGTTCCTCGCCATGGCGTCCGTCGCTACACTGACACTCCAGAGAGACTGTGTCTGGCCTCGCCGGATGACACGCGAAGCGCCCTGCTATCTGGCGCCCACATCCGCAACTTCCGATGCGCCACACAGCGGCGGCAGTGACTTACTTCCCCCTTCCCCCCTCTCATTTTAACCCTTCTTTCCCCACGACATCGATGACGTTAAGGGGCCCGCCTCGTCAGGGGTGTATCTGTGTTAGTGAGGCGGGATGATAAAGCGCGACGCTCGCTGGTGCTTCTAGCGCGCTATAGCCTCTAAGAGCAAGGCTCTGAACTGGCGCGCAGTCTTCTCGTCGTCACAAGATAACTGTAAAATATGAACGGTGACCGTAACATTATATTGCGTAGAAATGAAGATAAAGGTGTAATGCAAGTCCCTTAAGTGCTTTCAAGAATCTGTACCGGTTGCTTTACGCCTAAAATTTACTCTGAAAACATGCGTTTTAGCCATTTTAACTCTTCTGAAAATACAGTTTAAAAACTTAATCCGAAATCAAAAGTACTTTTCAACCCTCAGCGAACTCTTGAATGTTTTTCGTAAGCAGACCCCCGCTGGGATATCTTGAGTAGTTTTGAAATCGCGTTGTTTGTCCTGAAGTTCTGCGCACCACGTGTGTGCCCGGGTAGTGTTTACGACCGAGGCCCGTTCTGCAGCAACACGTAAACGGAGCGTATCGCAAGGAACAGAGTTTATACAGCAGCACGCCTACTGAGACGTGCGGGTGTACTGATTACTAGGACCATGCATATTTCGCGAAAAGATCCCGAGGCTAGCTGAAAGTCAAAACACTGTAGCATCGCCTGTGTTTCGTGATCGGGCGAGTTTCTTTCTTTCAGGTGCATGACGATCGTTACAACGCCAATCACAGTAATTCATTTGCGGATGCAAACGCGTCCTGAGTGGCTCGGCCAAACAAGGCAATGAGCGATGACTTCTCTCGCAGACTTGCCGCCAATCACAAGGAAGAAACCGCTGGTGCAGGTGTACCTTGTTACAGGCCAATAGACGTTCAGATTTATTCGCGAAAAAATGCCTGCTCCTACTGATTAGTAGAGACCGGAAAAATTCGCAGATTTATTTCGCGATAGACTGAAATTCATACACGTATACCTTTAAGCTGCTTTTGCTATTACCTCACTGTTCGTCTGGGCGACTCTGGGCCGATGAGAAACCCTCAACCAAAGAAGTTAGAATCACAGGCAAACCAGTTGAGACGACTCACAAGTCAGCAGCCAACGAACTGGCGTTATTTGCCCGAGTATACAGAGGACTGTGTAGACTATCCTGAAGGTCATCGAAACCGCGAATTTTTCAGGTCCCTACTGATTAGCTTGGCGATGCAGATATCTTCCGTTTACGTTGCTCCGTGCGACCAATAGAAGCCGAGTACTTGACTGCGGTGGGAGCAATGATTTTTGTGTTCTAAATACGTTTAAAAAATCGTTTCGAGTACAAGAATATCTAGTGTTCCATTATAACTTTGTCGTTCATTTTTTTTTTTAATTAAATACGTAAATTCTGCTCTGGTTATAATCTCGAAGCATTATATTTTTATATAGGCCTATTTTATGATTTTAAATTAACATATCGTAATCTTGAAATGTAATCTCATCGGTTGTCATTTGATAACGTTTCCGTGCACTGTGGAAGCAGCGGAAGCGATGTCTCCGTTTCCGTCCATTGTAGGCCGGGATATACTAACTACGCAATCAACGCAACGACGCAACAACACAACACGCAACCGCCGCCAGAAAATCACAGTCGCAAGACGTTACCAACCCTTCAACTTGAAGTTATAAAAACAGTAGAAAACCATTTTCTTCTCTTGACCTTCTTTTGATAATATTCAAGTTTATCATGAAAACATACGAAAGTGTAAGTTATTTAATTTAAAAGTGTTATTTTACTGTGCAAAAGTTATACAAGTAGATATGTGGTTAATAAACAATTAAAAAATTGGTTGTTCCTTATTTTTTAGGAAATTGATTTTGGTGTCCTATCCGTTGTCGTTTTGCTGCGCGCAGAACTCACTCACTTCATCGTTGATTTCGTCCAGAAGCCGTAACCGCGTCTGGCGTGCATGTATAGTAATTTTTGAGATCATTGGGGGGCTTACTAAGCGGGTTGGTGTGCCAAATGAAACCTTATGATAGCGAAACTATCCTGAATTGTATATTGTACACTTTAATGGTCGTAACAAGAAATTTTAAAAGTATGTACTTGAGAATATTAGACAGGCGGTTTTTTTTTGCAGTGGTGCTGCTATCTCTAGAATTTTTGCCGTAAAAATTGTGAAAAATCTGCTAGAATGCGTTGAAACCAGTTTCTAGCCTCGCGCAGGGGCACATTTTTATCAAAACTGTTGCCGATTTGTTTCCTTTCTTGGATTCTGTTTGTACACGGCCCGCGAGTTAGGTTATGGTCGTATCCCGACAAGGCAGTGCTTATTTGTAGGGGCAGGCATTTCTCGCGAATAAATCTGAACGCCTATTAGACTGCAACAAGGTATACCCGCAGGAGCGATTTCTTCTTAGTGATTGGCGGTCTATCTGCGAGAGAAGTCGTTGCCTTGTTTGACCGAGCCATACTCAGGACGCGTTTGCTTCCGCACTGAATCACTTGTGATTGGTGTCGCAACAATCGACATTCACCTGGAAGAAATTCGCCCAATCACGAAACACGGACGATGCTAGAGTGTTTTAATTTATAACTAGTCTCGAAATCTTATCGCGAAATATGCACGGCCCTACTTATTCGCTACCTTACCCGAATGTCTTGGAATACCGCCTTTGATTCCAGGGGTAGGGGGACCTGGTCTCTCTTCCCCTCCTCCTCTTCGACCATTGTCTGCGGCGACACCGGCAGCTAGTGAGCTAGGGGACTACCCTCTTTCCCCACTCCAGCCACCGGAACTGGGCAGTCACTTCCGGCGGCAGTCCCAGCCTCGCGCAACGCCGCGTGTACGTATTGGGTGGAGAGGAAGACAGAAAACTAAAGCAGGGGCGAGATTTTGGAATTTTAAGTACGGGCATCGCCTAATATTTTTGACGTGACAACGTCTAATAAATCGATGAACGCCGGCTGCACGCACGAAAAAGGATGACTCATTATCACGTTACGCACATTGTCCCGTTACGCTCATTGTACGCTTGCGCCTCATCTATCTCTCTTCCACTCGATTGGAACAACCATCGATTTGACTTTTTCGAGGCACATTAAACTTGAAACACTCCCACTCGTTTCCTACTTTCCTATCAGAATCCTATCCTTAACAGAATAACACAGATTGGAAGAAGTTAAATAGCAAACATGTATAAAAGTTATAGTTAAAATCATCTCTTCGTTAAAGTAATAAACATTTTTGAATTAATGAGTGCAAATAAAATTAAATTTATCAATTAAATTGTTTATTTAATTTCACGCTTTCTTTGTATCCATACAAAATAGTGATAATTCGATAAAAATGATTCAATTTAATTTATAAAATTATGCAATCATTTCATCAATGTTTTGTTATGACGTCAAGTTAAACTATCGTCCGTAAACCTCCTTTACAGACAACCAATTTTTTGTTGTTGCTTATTCTATATTTTAATGAAGAAACGAAAGGGATACCCAATAACTAGAGACCGGAAAAAATCGCGGATTCATTTCGCGATACGCTAAAATACAAATACACATACCTTTAAGCTACTTTTGTTATTGGTTCACTGTTCATTCGGACGACTCTGGGCCAATGGGAAACACTCAACCAAAGAAGTATCGTATCACAGGCAGACCAGTTGAGACGACTCTCAAATCAGCAGCCAATGAACAGCCGTTATTCTCCCGAGTATACTGAGGACTTTGTAGTCTATCCTGAAGGTCATCGAGAACGCGAATTTTTCCAGTCCCTACCAATAACAAGCCAGGGGTTACCAGGACACGATAGACCCGCTCCGAAATGTTATGAACCATTATTCAAAAACACTAGCGTCAAACGTAACTGACCAGGATTTTATTTTATTGGTGTTGCATCTATCGCGTCATGCTGAAACCACAACAGCGCGACAGACGCGATATAAACGACGCGTTGCGACAGCAAACCATGACGTCTTTACGAACAGGAAATATTTAAACGCCCGCCAAAATTTAAAAAAAATCAAATTTTTATGTGTAAAAATGAATGTTTGTTTGTTTGTTCCGTATACGTTCCTAAAAACCATTCGTCCGATTGCGATGAAAGTTTGGTAAGTTGTTGTGCGCACGCCCGCGAAGGTTTCTGAAGTAGTTCATCCAATTTACAATAGGTGGCTCGCGAGTCGTTTTAACAAAAGTTTGTATTTCATGTAGTTTAGCGGCAGTTCGTGTGTTTTTTTGGTGTGAGTGCGCACGCCTGACATAGTTGAATTGAATCAGATACAAACAGTGAAATTTCCGTTCGTGCGTGATGTAAACAATGCGGCACGTGAGTCGTTTAAAAAAAAATGTGTGTACCTTATACATAATTCGATCTCGATGAAATTTTTCGCGCTTGACCTTTGAAACACGAGGAAGTCACTGTCTAGATGATAATTCGATAAAAAAAACCAACCTTACATAAGATTTCAATTATTCTTGATGAAATATATTTATAGAGGAACAGATATAGCTATATATAGAAATATACAGAGATAGTGAGATAACAGAGATTTATATATATAGATCTAGAGGGATAGAGAGATAGTGAGAGTTGCATATAGAATAGGGAGAGATATGGCGAGATAGAGAGAAATAGAGGGAGATAAAGAGATAAATTATTTGTATATGTGCACCGACTTCATATAAATTACAAAAAAAAAATTAAGAGGCATTGCAACGCATGCCGCGCATTAGCTAGTAGTAGCCTATGTATTAAATATTCCTTGCCATTACACACTCAACCCATATAAGACAGCCATGTATGTTTACAAGTATCTTTAAATTGGCCCGTGTGAGAAAAAAATTAAAATTCGTTCCGACAAGTCATTGCACGTGGTCGTGTTTAGTACCTACATTTCACAAACGAATTCAATAAATAACACCTCAATAATAATAATCTAATTACCTAATGGTCAGGCCAACTTTCGAAAAAATTAATTCTCACGCTCATTGCAATATAGACTGCGTCAGTGAAGCGATGGAAATAGAATAAATAATTTCCAAGTCTGTGGCGTCCGCAGTTTTTGTCGCGCTGACGTCACAGATTTGCGGAGCGCATCTGATCATCGCCCCGTCGCGCCAGTGCGATTCTGGCGTCACTTCGCTACGCCACTCTCGAAAGGAACGCCATCAGATCTCTACGAGTTCCACCAGATTGCGTCTACTTAAAGCTCAAGGCAATACACGATTACTTTTTTTTGACGTGACAACGTCTAATAAATCGATGAACGCCGGCTGCACGCACGAAAAAGTGTCCCGTTACGCACATAGTCCCGTTACTCTGTGTCCCGTTACGATCATTGTACGCTTGCACCGCATCTATCTCTCTTCCACTCTATTGGAACAACCATCGGTTTGACTTTTTCGAGGCACATTAAACTTGAAACACTCCCATTCGTTTCCTTCTTTTCCTATCATCGTTCTATCCTTAACAGAATAACACAGATTGCAAGAAGTTAAATAGCAACATGTATAAAAGTTACAGTTAAAATAATCTGTTCGTTGAAGTAATAAACATATTTGAATTAATGAGTGCAAATAAAAGTAAATTTATCAATTAAATTGTAGATTTCATTTCACTCCTTCTTTGTATCCATACGAAATAGTGATAATTCAATAAAAATGATTCAATTTTATTCATAAAAGTATGCAATCATTTCATCAATGTTCTGTTATGATGTTGTCACGTTAAACTATCGTTCGTAAACCGACTTTACAGACAACCAATTTTTTTAATGGAGAAATTAACTACTGCCTGGAAGAATTTTCAGAACCCGCAGTCTCTTCGGCTTCCGACAGCCTCCGTAATGTCAGCAGTCGAAATAGTTGAACAGTGGAAAGAAAAAAGGAGGGGGGGGGGGTGTGCCAAGGACCGCCCTCCCCCCTTTTTATGCTTGGAATCAAACACATTTGTAAAATGATCACATACGTACGGGGAGTTATCACGTTCCTCAACTGAATATTGTGTCGACGTTAGCAAATATATTTGAAAATTAATTTCACAGGAATAATTTGTAGGCTACATGGAAATATTTTATGTATACTCCACTCTTTATAGACACTGACAAATTAGGGGATACGGGACATAGTGTAGTAAGTCAAATTTTTTTGCAGATTTGACTTAGTTAAATAGTTCTTCTCTGAAACGTTCAAAAAATTATTTTCTTTTGGTCTGAAAAAAACCAAAACAAATGTGCAAAACAACGTTAAGTTATCTACATTTACAATACTATAAAACTTGGGAAAGGTTGGTTATATTAAGCACATTAACTATGCATTATGTATTATATATTATTGTTGACTTAGTCCTCTATGTTATGGAGTAGGCCTACATCAAATTAATGGCGAAACCATGAGCTATTCTGCTTTCTTACCCAGTAAACATAACTTATGTAAATGTTAAGTTATTAATAAAAAGAAGTATACCTAGCACGGTATCCAGAGATTGTTTTCTGTCGGTTTCGTCCACGCGTCGTAGAGTGAATCACTTCCATCTCCCCCCCCCTCCCCCCTCACTCTTGTGAAATCCCACGGGCTTGCGTCCTTGTCAGCAGTCGGCCTTGTGACTTCCTGCACGGTCTCGTGGCTGGCGGCCAGGGAAAACCTCTTACGCAGCCGGCGACCACCCGCCTGGCAATGGTATCTTTGAATGTATATACTGTATAGAAGTCGCGAGTGGATAGGATTTACTCTACGTTTTTCAGAAGCGTATGATGAGCAGCTTGGGAACTTCACCGCTGCAGTGCGCTGCCGTAACGCCCTGTATCGTCTTAGTTGTTATTTACACGTTAGAGCGCAGCGCTGTCGCCCGCTGTCATTCCCCGCCCCCCCCATCAATCATTCACTGCAGCTCAAGGTCGTTCAAGAGGAGGGGGAAGGGGTGTTTGCAGAGTTCGACACTTGTCCGCTAGGGACCACCACAAGTCGATGCCCTAGAGATGGTGGCGATTGCGGCGGTGAATTAACCAACTACCTCAAAACCGTATTAGAAATTTTAACCTGGGCTGGCGACTTCTATACAGTATATATATTCAAAGATGGTATCCTCGCGTCAAGGGGCCCGCCTCGTCAGGGATGTATGTGTGTCAGTGAGGCGGGATGATAAGCGCGACGCTCGCTGGTGCTTCTAGCGCGGTGTCTCCTCTGGACTGGCGCGCAGTCTTCTCGTCGTCACAGGATAACTGTGAAATCTGAGCGGTGACCGTAACATTATATGGCGGAGAAATGAAGATAAAGGTGTAATGCAAGTCCCTTAAGTGCTTTTAAGAATCTGTACAGGTTGTTTTACGCCTAACTCTTCTAAAAATACAGTTTGAAAACTTAATCCGTAATCAAAAGTACTTTTCGGCCCTCAGCTAACTCTTAAATGCTTTTCGTGAGCAGACCCCCACTCGGATATCTTGAGTAGTTTTGAAATCGCGATGTTTTTCCTGAAGCTGTGTGCATCGTGTGTGTGCCCGCCTAGCCAGGGGTGTGTCTGTCAGCGAGGCGTGATGACACGATAAGGGCGACGCTCGCTGGTGCTTCTAGCGCGGCGTCGCCTCTAAGCACGAGGCTGTGGACTGGCGCGCAGTCTTCTCGTCGGGCCTAGGCCAGCTATCAAACTTAGAGGGGTAGCCGTAACGTTACATGGTGGACAAATGAAGACAAAGTGTAGTGCAAGTCCCTCTAGAGCTTTCAAACATTTCTACCGGGTGTTTCGTGCCTGGATATTAGCCTGGAAACATCTATTTCAGCCATTTTCACTCTACAAAAAATAAAGTTTAAAAACGAAATATGTAAGCAACATCTCATTAGCACTCAGTGTATTCTTAAATGCTTTTCGTAAACAGACCACACTTGGATATCTGAAGCAGTTTTTAAATTGCATTGTTTTTTTTTTCTTTCTGAAAACCTGCCCGGGTAGGCGAAACCTTTAAGTTATCTACTGTACAAACGTGGGAAAGGTTGGTTATACTAAGTACATTAACTACGCATTGTGTATTCATCACTTACATATTAAATGGTCCTAGGTTCGAATACTGTAGCTGACCTAACCCAACAAACCTTTTCGCGAATATCATCAACTTGTGCTAAAATCTGACCTCTGAAACATACATTAATAAATTAAAACATTACTGAAAATAAATTTTGCGTACGCTCCTTTCTGCAACATACTAAGAATACTTATTTCCCTTCATATCATTTGTTGGTTTTGTTCCCCGTCTTTATTTACTCAGGTTGGTATACGTATACAGTGACCTACTACCCACACATCACCCTAAAAAAAAAGAGAATCCAAGAAGGAACTTTCGCCAACGTGGAAGTGAAGTCACTCACTCTCTCTATATATATCTATCTATCTCTATCTCTCTCTCTCTCTTTACTTTCTCTGTGGAGCTGTCCATATTGGCAGGCAGCCAACTTTTAATCTCGGTGCTGCTGGCCATCAGCCCGGGAAGTTGTAAATCCATACGTCTCTAAGGGCAGTATTACAAGACGTTCGGGTAAGGCAGCGAATAAGCACTGCCTTGTTGGGATACGACTGTAACCTAGCTCCCGGACCGTATTCCAGAACGAGTCCAAACCGAATGCCAGTAAGCGAGGCTAAAATAACTGGTTCCAAACGCATTCTAGCTAACGTTTCGTCTCCATCAATACAATTGTTACCATCTCCATCGATGTAATTGTTACGGCAAAAATTCCTACAGATACCTAGCAACCAGGGGCGCAACAACAGGGGGGGCAAGGGTATTTTGCCCCCCCCCCCTCCCTTCTGAAACCTTGAAGTGGGGGCAAACTGGTGCAAAGAAGTGCTGTGTAATCAATTTTTAGATAATAAAACTGCTTAAATAGCACCATTTTCCACCTTGAAATACAAATTTTCCCGGGGGAGGACCCCTGGACCCCCCCGCTTCAATAGGGGGGATCGATGATGGAAATTTAGTTGTTGCGCCCCTGCTAGCAACACCATCGCACAAAAATGAAACCACCTTGCTAATTTTAAGTACCTACTTTTTAAGTTGCGGTTATTTCTTGTTACGACCATTTAAGGATACAAAATATATTCCAGGACAGTTTCGCTACCATTAAGTTTCATGTGGCTCACCAACACGCTTGGTACGTGGCCCCGATGATCACGTAAGTGACTATATACGAGTTAATGGCGCCAGACGCGGGTCCGCCATCTGCACGAAATCAACAAAAAATGCGAGCTCTGCGCATGCGCGGAAGATTGGGCAACAGCTATGTCATTATACGACATAAAATTCCGTTCCCTAAAAATAAGGTATACTGGCCGTGTCTTAAGTTATCTAAGGGTTTTGTGCACTAGGAATACGTTAGGGCATTTAACACTTAAACCCTTATTTTTGTGTCTTGGAATACCGGTCTAACAATATTAACGAAAATTCACACACACTATTTACACGTCCAAATAGCTGTTGTGTGGCTAAGTTTAAGCATATAAAACGCATTTTCTGACACTTTACTACATTCTGTAAATTAACAACCACTGATTTAGCATATTATGTGTTAGACTCTAAATATGGGTAGCGGATACCAAAATTTAGTCCCTACAATCATTCTTGTTTGCTATGTAAAAACTTAGCTCTCGGTATACGGCAGTTGGTTGGAGTAATTTGCGACGGAAGCAAAAAACGGAAATGTGTAACATACGGGGCTGCTATCTACGGCCAATGGCACGAACTAAAGTTCACAAAGCCAAAAGGAAACTTTATATAATTAACTGTTTATGGCATTTCAAGAAGATTGACAGTATTTTATTTAAAACTTTTTTTTTTGTCGAAAATCAGGTCCAAAAGCCGGTGTATAGTATTTTTTTTCAAGTCATTTTTTCACTATCGGAGACGTTTAATTATACAGTTTAACTTTTGGCTCTGCCAATGGAATGATTCGATGGTCGACGTAGCTGCTCCGGCAGCGAATTCTAGCGGCGCGTGCAGAAACCACGTGAGATTCGCGTCCAGAAATTCAGTTGAAAACACACTGCGTAGGTATATTTTTCACGTTCCGCATTATACGTGTGATCATAATGAATTTTCTCGTAGCCGACGAGGTTAGATGTTACACATCTCTGGCGAGTGATGAGACTCGCTCTAGATGGAAAATCGCATGGACAAAAAATTGGTTGTCTGTAAAGTCGGTTTACGGACGATAGTTTAGCGTTACAACATCATAACAAAACATTGATGAAATGATTGCATACTTTTATGAATAAAATTGAATCATTTTTATTGAATTATCACTACTTTGTATGGGTACAAAGGAGTGAAATGAAATCTACAATTTAATTGATAAATTTACTTTTATTTGCACTCATTAATTCAAATATGTTTATTACTTTAACGAAGAGATTATTTTAACTGTAACTTCTATACATGTTTGCTATTTAACTTCTTCCAATCTGTGTTATTCTGTTAAGGATAGGACGACGATAGGAAAAGTAGGAAACGAATGGGAGCGTTTCAAGTTTAACGTGCCTCGGAAAAGTCAAAATCCATGGTTGTTCCGATAGAGTGGAAGAGAGATAGATGCGGCGCAAGCGTACAATGAGCGTAACGGGACAATGCGCGTAACGGGACACCTTTTCGTGAGTGCAGCCGGCGTTCATCGATTCATTAGACGTTGTCACGTCAATAACCGGCGGGAAAGGAGAAGTGGGGAACAGGGGCGACATGACGCCGATAGCGTCTACTCCGGCGTGAGCGCGGCGAGTGTTCCGAGGTCGTCTGCTCAGCCCGGCCCAGCGGCTGGAGGCAACCCGGTCTCCGGTCCAAGGACCGCGGCGGCGAGGCCCTGAGGGGACGCTACCGCCACAGTCCTGGACCCGCACTGCACGCATGCATGCTCGCGGGTGGAACGACACATCGATCAATCAAAAAAATATCGATATCTCATGTTCTAACCATCGATATATAAACATCGATAATTTAATGTCGATATTTTCTGATATCGGTATATATAAAAAAATATTAATAATTTTTAAGTAAAAGACAATAAATAATTTGAAAAATAATAAAAAAAATACTAATTCGAATTTTTAGCTAGTTATATCAAAACTTATTTTTATAAAAGCTTAATATATCAAGATCCCAATTCTACATATACTCCTGCAATACTAATTATTACCTTTTATAGTTTGTATTCAAACTATCAGAAATATAATTCGTCTAGGAACCAAGCGCGGCTCCAGGAGGAGGGGCGGTGGGAGCGATAGCCCCTCCCGAGACCAATTTTATTGATTAGTGTATATTTATGTTTACTTAAATATTTAATTTCATATGTTAAACTTTTATCTCATCAAACGTTGCATGGAGCTACTAAACTTCTGTATTTGAAACCTGTAATTTGTAAATAATATTCCAAGGCCAATATCTGACCTAATTTTTTGCAACCACGACCTTTCTTTGTGCGATATTCCCTCCCAAAAAGTCATCTTGAAGTCGCCATTGCTAGGAACTTATATCAGTTCGACTAACCAAAAGTATAATTGCCGGTCACTTAACTTTTAACTCTCCCTGCAACCCAGAGCTTCGAAAGCTAAGACCATTCATATCAGTCTTACAGTTGTCCGACTTCACTTTATTCTCTCTGAGTATTCTCTCTTCTTTTTTGACGTGACAAAGTCTAATAAATCGATGAACGCCGGCTGCACGCACGACAAAGTGTCCCGTTACGCTGTGTCCCGTTACGCTCATTGTACGCTTGCGCCGCATCTATCTCTCTTCCACTCGATTGCAACAACCATCGAGTTCACTTTTTCGAGGCACATTAAACTTGAAACATTCCCATTCATTTACTACTTTTCCTATCATCGTCCTATCCTTAACAGAATAACACAGATTGGAAGAAGTTAAATAGCAAACATGTATAAAAGTTATAGTTAAAATAATCTCTTCGTTTTAGTAATAAACATATTTGAATTAATGAGTGCAAATAAAAGTAAATTTATGAATTAAATTGTAGATTTCATTTCACTCCTTCTTTGTATCCATACAAAATAGTGATAATTCAATAAAAAATGATTCAATTGTATTCATAAAAGTATGCATAATTTCATCAATGTTTTGTTATGACATTGTCACGTTAAACTATCGTCCGTAAACCGACTTTACAGACAACCAATTTTTTTTTCGTGACACTTTTTTTTCGTTGCGCTCTAATGAGGTCTTTGCCTGGACTTAACCTACCGGCTGAAAAGAAGCTTCACTTCAGAAATATTGGCGTGAAGATGCAACAAACCAAGATGGCCGGTGCAGAAGGGCCTTAACGCGAGGTCGTCGCGCCTTGGGAAAGTTGTTTCCCCAATCAGCGGAACTCTTCTGGAGCGCTGCTTTCGCTTCACGTCACGATCCGCGCTCAAGTCTGAAGTAGCTTGGCTTCTGGGTTGTAGCCGCATCCTTGGCGAATATTTCACCGACGTTTCGGTCGACATTGCAGTCGCCGTCATCAGGGAGCAGTTACCTACTGAGGTTCCTACTAGTTATCCTGTCTTTATATACTCTCGCCATATACCTTAGCCAGAAGTAGAGACCTGTAAAATTCGCGATTTCAGATCCCTGAAGGATAGACTCCATGATCCTCTATGCACTCGTGCAAATTACATCTGCTGATTGGTTACCGACTCGTAACACCTGTTAACTGGAATGATCGTGATTCGCTAATTCTTCCGTTCAAGATTTTTCATTGGCCCAGAGTCATTTAGATAAACTGTGGCAAAATAATGTCAAAAGTATTTGGACTCTATCCTATCGCGAAATGAATCCGCGAATTTTACAGGTCTCTAGCCAGAAGATTTGACCAGCAAAGACAGAAGAAGTCCAAACTTCTTAGTTGGCAAGAGTATATAAAGACAGGATAATTTGTAAGAACCTCAGTAGGTAACTGCTCCCTGATGATGGCGACTGCAATGTCGACCGAAACGTCGGTGAATTATTCGCCAAGGACGCGGCTACAACCCAGAAGCCAAGCTACTTCAGACAATGGCCGTGAGAGCCTGCGAACATTATTGATGCTCATGTCCGTTCCATAATCAGACGTGAAACGCAGAGAACGGAAAACTATCCGAACCCGCAAGACTTCCACGTTTCACTGTCCATCCGCAACTTCCACATCGCACGGAAAAGTAACAAATGGCAACCAATGAGATTGAATTTCAAGGTTACAAAAGAAATTAATTTAATTGAAAAAAAAAAGTGAGATACGAGGACATAACAGGTCAGGGTTTGCATATATAATAAAATAAACCACTAACCAAAAATATAAAAACACTAAATATTCTTGTACGTATTTAACGTATTGTATAACGTATTGTATGTAACGTATTGTAACTTGCATTTTTAAGGTATTTAAAACGTAAACAAACATGGCTATCACCGTGGCCGAAATCTCTGCTTTTATTGGTCGCACGGAATAACGTAAACGGAAGAGCTAGGCATTGACGAGTTAAACCGTAAGCGTCCGTGTCCGCCATGCGTACCATCGTAGATACTCCGTTCCGTGAGATCCGCCTGCGTTTACGTGATACGTCTCCGCTTCCGTGTCATTGTAAAATGAGCATTAGGGATTCAGTCTTTCGAATGACGCACGGACATATGACATCACCAACAGGTCACAAACAACTTAAACATTCAAAGAACTGAATCTTCCGATTACATCATACATTTTTCGCTCCGGACATGTTTCTGAGTGCAATTTCTTTTTTTCCAGGATGACTCCGGTGACTTAGCGGTAATCGAAGTTATTCTCCGAAAACAATCTAAATAATTCTCAGCAATGCTAATTTATTTACGTTCCGCAAAAGGATAGAAAATGTCCATCTTTAACATTCGAAGAAGTTACTGACTCGGTTTATTTTCAAAGAAAGATTTCAGTCAGCTGATTATGAACACCTGCGGTACTATCCGTGCTCTACGGTAACACATACAGCATTAGTTAATTATAATCTAACATGGTCTGTGCTATACTCCACGCTATTAGTGAATCTTGGTATGAACCAATGACGTCCAATGGTGGGCATCCACTGAATAGTTGATGTGTTTGTTGAATAAACTAGGTTGTCGATATAAAAACTGTTATATTTCAATAATAAATGAAAAATATATATACATTATTAAAACTTTGCTTTTATGTTTCAAATATTTAAATTTTGGTACATTTGTTTTTGTGATTATTTTAAAGTTAAAGATCCACAACATTTTGTGTCATCAATGTTCCTAACGTGTTCGTTTCCTTTTCAAACAAAACGAAAAAGTGTTTTCGTACCATGTGCGTCTCTGTCTGAGGACGGGAGCAGATAGCAGTTCCCGAAACGTCGCTTGTTTCTGTTTTGGAAAACTATTGTGTATGTTTCGTCTTTTCGTTCTGTTGTGTTTTTTTGTCTCGTTTCAACTGTTGTGCTGAATTTTTAGGGTTCAATTCATCATTTGTGGGTTGTTATTTCCGTTCTCTTAGTCCATTTCCTTTGTTTGTTGAATATATTCCTGTTATGGAATATTATGTGGTGTATATATCCTGTTGACAACAGCAATTTTTGCTTAATTCATGTTTTTTGTCTTTTGTGTTTTTTGTAGGTTTCTTCTACAGACATACACGTGCTTAGCAATGGCTTATGTCCAAAAGCTTACATCAAGTCGTTGTGTTTTTGTCTGCGGTGATCTCCGCGACCATTGTTGCTCGCCAGGCGAAATGAGTGCCGGTTGTCAAAACACGAAGTATCGTGTCATCTGCTGTAAGGCAGCGGACAAAGGGGGGAGGTGTGGGTCACTTCAGGGTCAGCAGCCCCGACACTGCGCAGCGACCTTCTGCTACCTGGCGGCCCGCGACGGGCCTAGCAGGCGATCCTGACTGACGGGCGTTGTTGTGTTCTCCCTGGGGCCCGCGGACACACCCCCGGGGGAAGTCCCGGGACTATTTCCGACCGGGGCCCCGCACCGCAGGCGACTGCCCACGAAGCCGGACGAAAACAAAACACCCAGAAACAGGTCCAGTGACACTGTTTCTACAAGACTCTACACGGCGATGCTGGGGTCGCTCGCAGCAGCAGGACCGTCGCGACAATGAAGCGATGCGACAAGGCAATAAAAAAAAAATGGGTAGGGGCAGGCAATTTTCGCGAAAGGATCTGAACACTTATTAGACTGCAACAAGGTATACCCGCACCTGTGGTTTCTTCCTTGTGATTGGCGGCCGTCTGCGAGAGAAGTCTTTGCCTTATTTGGCCGAGCCACTCAGGACGCTTTTGCTTCCGCACTGAATCACTCTGATTGGTGTTGTAACACTCGATACGTACCTGGGAGAAACTCACACAATCACGAAACACAGACGATGCTATAGTGTTTTAACTTTCATCTAGTCTCAAAATCTTTTCGCGAAATTTGCATGCCCCTAAAAATGGGGTGTTGCTGTGTCATGGACAAGGCCGTGTGTTGTACGTGAATACGTGTGTACGTAACAGGTAATATTTTCTAACGTTGGGTTATCCGAGGTTATTTTTTTTGTCTTTATAAAATTCGCTATTTTATGTAAGTCATAATCATGTTTGAACACTAGGAAGTCATCATCCACTTGCATAATTTCAACCGCCGCAGCTGCAGATGTACTGGCACCATCGTTGATCCGCTCGGCCGTATTCATTCTTTTACGTTTCCGGCACTGCTTCACTCGGTCATATGGTGTTTTATTGGTATCATTCGATTGCTTTTGGGAAGCCCTTTCCAACCGTATACGATCTCTGCATTTGGATTTGGCTTTTTGACGCGTATAGGCCGACATATATTTTTTAATATATATATATATATATATATATATATATATATAGTATTTTAACAGCATGTAACTATTTTACATTAATGTTTTATACGTGCAATCGACAGATTTTGACGAGAGCTGACGATTGAAACGTCGTAGCTTCTCCGAGTCAAAAGTTATACTAAATGGAAATCTCGAAACGCAGCAAAATGACCTCAAAATGGCGGCGCTTCCCCCTCCACAGCGCGCGATGCGTCACAGTCCTCACTTAGCGTAACGAATT